>NC_090923.1:1516273403-1516579137 GCF_040938575.1 Ambystoma mexicanum
GCTATCATAAGGGTCTCAGGATTGGAATGGGAAGGAGTTGGATATCACATCTCATGTTATAGGAAGGATCTCAGGTTTGGTATTAGAAGCATTGAGATATCACATCTCTGCTATCGAAAGGGTCTCAGGATTGGAATGGGAAGGAGTTGGATATCCCATCTCATGTTATAGGAAGGGTCTCAGGTTTGGTATTAGAAGCATTGAGATATCACATCTCATGCTATAGGGAAGGTCTCAAGTTTGATATTAGAAGCATTGAGATAACAAATCTCATGATATCGGAAGGGTCTCAGGATTGGAATGGGAAGGAGTTGGATATCACATCTCATGATAAAGGAAGGGTCTAAGGTTTGGAAGGGGAAGGATTTGGATATCACATCTCATGTTATAGGACGGGTCTCAGGTTTGGTATTAGAAGCATTGAGGTATCAAGTCTCATGGTATAGGAAGGGTCTCAGAATTGGAATGGGAAGGAGTTGGATATCACATCTCAAGCTATAGGAAGGGTCTCAGGATTGGAATGGGAAGGAGTTTGATATCACATCTTATGCCATAGTATGGGTCTCAGGTTTGGTAGAAGCATTGGGATATCACATCTCATGCTATTGGAAGGGTATCAGTATTGGATTTGGAAGGAGTTGGATATCCCATCTCATGCTATTGGAAGGGTCTCAGGTTGGAATGGGAAGGAGTTGGATATCACATTTCATGTTATAGGAAGGGTCTCAGGATTGGAATGGGAAGGACGTGGATATCATATCTCATGCTATAGGAAGGCTCTCAGGTTTGGAAGGGGAAGGAGTTGGATATCACATTTCATGTTAGAGGAAGGATCTCAGGTTTGGTATTAGAGGCCTTGAGATATCACATCTCATGCTATAGGAAGGGTCTCAGGATTGGAATGGGAAGGAGTTGGATATCACATCTCAAGCTATAGGAAGGGTCTCAGGTTTGGTATACGCATTGAGATATCACATCTCATGCTATAGGAAGGGTCTCAGGATTGGAATGGGAAGGAGTTGGATATCACATCTCATGTTATAGGAAAGATCTCATGTTTGGTATTAGAAGCATTGAGACATCACATCTCATGTTATAGGAAGGGTCTTAGGATTGGAATGGGAAGAAGTTGGATATCACATCTCATGCTATAGGAAGGGTCTCAGGTTTGGTATAAGCATTGAGATATCACATCTCATGCTATAGGAAGGGTCTCAGGACTGGAATGGGAAGGAGTTGTATATGACATCTCATGCCATAGGAAGGGTCTCAGGTTTGGTATAAGCATTGAGATATCACATCACATGCTATAGGAAGGGTCTCAGGATTGGAATGAGAAGGACTTGGATATCACATCTCATGCTATAGGCAGGGTCTCAGGTTTGGAAAGGGAAGGAGATGAATATCACATTTCATGTTAGAGGTAGGATCTCAGGTTTGGTATTAGAGGCATTGAGATATCACATCTCATGCTATCAGAAGGGTCTCAGGATTGGAATGGGAAGGAGTTGTATATCACATCTCATGCTAAAGGGAGGGTCTCAGGTTTGGAAGGGGAAGGATTTGGAAATCACATCTCATGTTATAGGAAGGATCTCAGGTTTGGTATTAGAAGCATTGAGATATCACATCTCATGCTATCGGAAGTATCTCAGGTTTGGTATTAGAGGCATTGAGATATCACATCTCATGCAATCATAAGGGTCTCAGGATTGGAATGGGAAGGAGTTGGATATAACATCTCATGTTATAGGAAGGATCTCAGGTTTGGTATTAGAAGCATTGAGATATCACATCTCATGCTATAGGAAGGGTCTCAGGATTGGAATGGGAAGGAGTTGGATATCACATCTCATGCTATAGGAAGGGTCTCAGATTTGGTATAAGCATTGAGATATCACATCTCATGCTATAGGAAGGGTCTCAGGATTGGATTGGGAAGGAGTTGTATATGACATCTCAGGCCATAGGAAGGGTCTCAGGTTTGCTATACGCATTGAGATATCACATCTCTGCTATCGGAAGGGTCTCAGGATTGGAATGGGAAGGAGTTGGATATCCCATCTCATGTTATAGGAAGGGTCTCAGGTTTGGTATTAGAAGCATTGAGATATCACATCTCATGCTATAGGAAGGGTCTCAGGATTGGAATGGGGAAGACTTGGATGTCACGTCTCATGCTATAGGGAGGGTCTCAAGTTTGATAGTAGAAGCATTGAGATAACAAATCTCATGATATCGGAAGGGTCTCAGGATTGGAATGGGAAGGAGTTGGATATCACATCTCATGATAAAGGAAGGGTCTAAGGTTTGGAAGGGGAAGGATTTGGATATCACATCTCATGTTATAGGACGGGTCTCAGGTTTGGTATTAGAAGCATTGAGATATCAAGTCTCATGGTATAGGAAGGGTCTCAGAATTGGAATGGGAAGGAGTTGGATATCACATCTCAAGCTATAGGAAGGGTCTCAGGATTGGAATGGGAAGGAGTTTGATATCACATCTTATGCCATAGTATGGGTCTCAGGTTTGGTAGAAGCATTGGGATATCACATCTCATGCTATTGGAAGGGTATCAGTATTGGATTTAAAGGAGTTGGATATCCCATCTCATGCTATAGGAAGGGTCTCAGGTTGGAATGGGAAGGAGTTGGATATCACATTTCATGTTATAGGAAGGGTCTCAGGATTGGAATGGGAAGGACTTGGATATCATATCTCATGCTATAGGAAGGCTCTCAGGTTTGGAAGGGGAAGGAGTTGGATATCACATTTCATGTTAGAGGAAGGATCTCAGGTTTGGTATTAGAGGCCTTGAGATATCACATCTCATGCTATAGGAAGGGTCTCAGGATTGGAATGGGAAGGAGTTAGATATCACATCTCAAGCTTTAGGAAGGGTCTCAGGTTTGGTATAAGCATTGAGATAGCACATCTCATGCTATAGGAAGGGTCTCAGGATTGGAATGGGAAGGAGTTGGATATCACATCTCATGTTATAGGAAAGATCTCAGGTTTGGTATTAGAAGCATTGAGACATCACATCTCATGTTATAGGAAGGGTCTCAGGATTGGAATGGGAAGGAGTTGGATATCACATCTCATGCTATAGGAAGGGTCTCAGGTTTGGAACGGGAAATAGTTAGATATCACATCTCATGTTATAGGAAGAGTCTCAGGTTTGGTATAAGCATTGAGATATCACATCTCTGCTATCGGAGAAGTCTCAGGATTGGGATGGGAAGGAGTTGGATATCCCTTCTCATGCTATAGGAAGGGTCTCAGGATTTGAATGGCAAGGAGTTGGATATCACATATCATGCCATAGGAAGGGTCTCAGGTTGGAATGGGAAGGAGTTGGATATCACATCTCATGTTATAGGAAGGGTCTCAGGATTGGAATGGGAAGGATTTGGATATCACATCTCTTGCTATAGGAAGGGTCTCAGGATTGGAATGGGTAGGAGTTGGATATTACATTCTTGCTATAGGAAGGGCCTCATGTTTGGAATGGGAAGGAGTTGGATATCACATATGCTATAGGAAGTGTCTCAGGTTTGGAACGGGAAGGAGTTGGATATCACATCTCATGTTAGAGGAAGGATCTCAGGTTTGGTATTAGAGGCCTTGAGATATCACATCTCATGCTATAGGAAGGGTCTCAGGTTTCGTATAAGCATTGAAATATCACATCTCTGCTATCGGAAGGGTCTCCGGATTGGATTGGGAAGGAGTTGGATATCCCTTCTCATGCTATAGGAAGTGTCTCAGGTTGGAATGGGAAGGAGTTGGATATCACATCTTATGTTATAGGAAGGGTCTCAGGATTGGAATGGGAAGGATTTGGATATCACATCTCTTGCTATAGGAAGGGTCTCAGGATTGGAATGGGTAGGAGTTGGATATTACATTCTTGCTATAGGAAGGGCCTCATGTTTGGAATGGGAAGGAGTTGGATATCACATATGCTATAGGAAGTGTCTCAGGTTTGGAACGGGAAGGAGTTGGATATCACATCTCATGTTAGAGGAAGGATCTCAGGTTTGGTATTAGAGGCCTTGAGATATCACATCTCATGCTATAGGAAGGGTCTCAGGTTTGGTATAAGCATTGAGATATCACATCTCATGCTATAGGAAGGGTCTCAGGATTGGAATGGGAAGAAGTTGGATATCACATCTCATGCTATCGGAAGTATCTCAGGTTTGGTATTAGAGACATTGAGATATCACATCTCATGCAATCATAAGGGTCTCAGGATTGGAATGGGAAGGAGTTGGATATCACATCTCATGTTATAGGAAGGGTCTCAGGTTTGGAAGGGGAAGGATTTGGATATCACATCTCATGTTATAGGAAGGATCTCAGGTTTGGTATTAGAAGCATTGAGATATCACATCTCATGCTATCGGAAGGATCTCAAGTTTGGTATTAGAAGCATTGAGATATCACATCTCATGCTATCAGAAGAGTCTCAGGATTGGAATGGGAAGGAGTTGGATATCACATCTCATGCTATAGGGAGGGTCTCAGGATTGGAATGGGAAGGACTTAGATATCACATATCATGCTATAGGGAGGGTCTCAGTTTTGATATTAGAAGCATTGAGATATCACATCTCATGCTATCGGAAGTGTCTCAGGATTGGAATGGGAAGGAGCTGGATATCACATCTCATGCTAAAGGAAGGGTCTCAGGTTTGGAACGGGAAGGAGTTGGATATCACATCTCATGTTATAGGAAGGGTCTCAGGTTTGGTATAAACATTGAGATATCACATCTCTGCTATCGGAAGTGTCTCAGGATTGGAATGGGAAGGAGTTGGATATCCCATCTCATGTTATAGGACGGGTCTCAGGTTTTTTATTAGAATCATTGAGATATCATATTGCATGCTGTAGGAAGGGTCTAAGGTTTGGAATGGGAAGGACTTGGATATCACATCTCATGCTATAGATAGGCTCTCAGGTTTGGAAAGTGAAGGAGTTGGATATCACATTTCATGTTAGAGGAAGGATCTCAGGTTTGGTATTAGAGGCATTGAGATATCACATCTCAGGCTATAGGAAGGGTCTCAGGATTGGAATGGGAAGGAGTTGGATATCACATCTCATGCTATAGGAAGGGTCTCAGGTTTGGTATAAGCATTGAGATATCACATCTCATGCTATAGGAAGGGTCTCAGGATAGGAATGGAAGGAGTTGGATATCACATCTCATGTTATAGGAAGGATCCAGGTTTGGTATTAGAAGCATTGAGACATCACATCTCATGCTATAGGAAGGGTCTCAGGATTGGAATGGGAAGGAGTTGGATATCACATCTCAAGCTATAGGAAGGGTCTCAGGATTGGAATGGGAAGAATTTGGATATCACATCTCATGCTATAGGAAGGCTCTCAGGTTTGGAAGGGGAAGAGTTGGATATCACATTTCATGTTAGAGGTAGGATCTCAGGTTTGGTATTAGAGGCATTGAGATATCACATCTCATGCTATCAGAAGGGTCTCAGGAATGGAATGGGAAGGAGTTGGATATCACATCTCATGCTAAAGGGAGGGTCTCAGGTTTGGAAGGGGAAGGATTTGGATATCACATCTCATGTTATAGGAAGGATCTCAGGTTTGGTATTAGAAGCATTGAGATATCACATCTCATGCTATCGGAAGGATCTCAGGTTTGGTATTAGAAGCATTGAGATATCACATCTCATGCTATCAGAAGGGTCTCAGGATTGGAATGGGAAGAAGTTGGATATCACATCTCATGCTAAAGGGAGGGTCGCAGGTTTGGAAGGGGAAGGATTTGGATATCACATCTCATGTTATCGGAAGGATCTCACGTTTGGTATTAGAAGTATTGAGATATCATATCTCATGCTATAGGAAGGGTCTCAGGATTGGAATGGGAAGCAGTTGGATATCACATCTCATGCTATAGGAAGTGTCTCAGGATTGGAATGGGAAGGACTTGGATATCACATCTCATGCTATAGGTAGGGTCTCAAGTTTGATATTAGAAGCATTGAAATATCACATCTAATGCTATAGGAAGGGTCTGAGGATTGGAATGGGAAGGAGTTGGATATCACATCTCATGCTATGGGAAGGGTCTCAGGTTTGGTATAAGCAGTGAGATATCACATCTCATGCTATAGGAAGTGTCTCAGGATTGGAATGGGAAGGAGTTGGATATCACATCTCATGTTATAGGAAGGATCTCAGGTTTGGTATAAGCATTGAGATATCACATCTCTGCTATCGGAAGGGTCTCAGGATTGGAATGGGAAGGAGTTGGATATTCCCATCTCATGTTATAGGAAGGGTCTCAGGTTTGGTATTAGAAGCATTGAGATATCACATCTCATGCTATAGGAAGGGTCTCAGGATTGGAATGGGAAGGACTTGGATATCACATCTCATGCTATAGGGAGGGTCTCAAGTTTGATATTAGAAGCTTTGAGATATCACATCTCATGATATCGGAAGGGTCTCAGGATTGGAATGGGAAGGAGTTGGATATCACATCTCATGATAAAGGAAGGGTCTAAGGTTTGGAAGGGGAAGGATTTGGATATCACATCTCATGTTATATTATGGGTCTCACGTTTGGTATTAGAAGCATTGAGATATCAAGTCTCATAGTATAGGAAGGGTCTCACAATTGGAATGGGAAGGAGTTGGATATCACATCTCAAGCTATAGGAAGGGTCTCAGGATTGGAATGGGAAGGACTTGGATATCACTTCTCATGCTATAGGAAGGCTCTCAGGTTTGGAAGGGGAAAGAGTTGGATATCACATTTCATGTTAGAGGAAGGATCTCAGGTTTGGTATTAGAGGCATTGAGATATCACATCTCATGCTATCAGAAGGGTCTCAGGAATGGAATGGGAAGGAGTTGGATATCACATCTCATGCTAAAGGGAGGGTCTCAGGTTTGGAAGGGGAAGGATTTTGATATCACATCTCATGTTATAGGAAGGATCTCAGGTTTGGTATTAGAAGCATTGAGATATCACATCTCATGCTATCGGAAGGATCTCAAGTTTGGTATTAGAAGCATTGAGATATCACATCTCATGCTATCAGAAGAGTCTCAGGATTGGAATGGGAAGGAGTTGGATATCACATCTCATGCTATAGGGAGGGTCTCAGGATTGGAATGGGAAGGACTTAGATATCACATATCATGCTATAGGGAGGGTCTCAGTTTTGATATTAGAAGCATTGAGATATCACATCTCATGCTATCGGAAGTGTCTCAGGATTGGAATGGGAAGGAGCTGGATATCACATCTCATGCTAAAGGAAGGGTCTCAGGTTTGGAACGGGAAGGAGTTGGATATCACATCTCATGTTATAGGAAGGGTCTCAGGTTTGGTATAAACATTGAGATATCACATCTCTGCTATCGGAAGTGTCTCAGGATTGGAATGGGAAGGAGTTGGATATCCCATCTCATGTTATAGGACGGGTCTCAGGTTTTTTATTAGAATCATTGAGATATCATATTGCATGCTGTAGGAAGGGTCTAAGGTTTGGAATGGGAAGGACTTGGATATCACATCTCATGCTATAGATAGGCTCTCAGGTTTGGAAAGTGAAGGAGTTGGATATCACATTTCATGTTAGAGGAAGGATCTCAGGTTTGGTATTAGAGGCATTGAGATATCACATCTCAGGCCATAGGAAGGGTCTCAGGATTGGAATGGGAAGGAGTTGGATATCACATCTCATGCTATAGGAAGGGTCTCAGGTTTGGTATAAGCATTGAGATATCACATCTCATGCTATAGGAAGGGTCTCAGGATAGGAATGGAAGGAGTTGGATATCACATCTCATGTTATAGGAAGGATCCAGGTTTGGTATTAGAAGCATTGAGACATCACATCTCATGCTATAGGAAGGGTCTCAGGATTGGAATGGGAAGGAGTTGGATATCACATCTCAAGCTATAGGAAGGGTCTCAGGATTGGAATGGGAAGAATTTGGATATCACATCTCATGCTATAGGAAGGCTCTCAGGTTTGGAAGGGGAAAGAGTTGGATATCACATTTCATGTTAGAGGTAGGATCTCAGGTTTGGTATTAGAGGCATTGAGATATCACATCTCATGCTATCAGAAGGGTCTCAGGAATGGAATGGGAAGGAGTTGGATATCACATCTCATGCTAAAGGGAGGGTCTCAGGTTTGGAAGGGGAAGGATTTGGATATCACATCTCATGTTATAGGAAGGATCTCAGGTTTGGTATTAGAAGCATTGAGATATCACATCTCATGCTATCGGAAGGATCTCAGGTTTGGTATTAGAAGCATTGAGATATCACATCTCATGCTATCAGAAGGGTCTCAGGATTGGAATGGGAAGAAGTTGGATATCACATCTCATGCTAAAGGGAGGGTCGCAGGTTTGGAAGGGGAAGGATTTGGATATCACATCTCATGTTATCGGAAGGATCTCACGTTTGGTATTAGAAGTATTGAGATATCATATCTCATGCTATAGGAAGGGTCTCAGGATTGGAATGGGAAGCAGTTGGATATCACATCTCATGCTATAGGAAGTGTCTCAGGATTGGAATGGGAAGGACTTGGATATCACATCTCATGCTATAGGTAGGGTCTCAAGTTTGATATTAGAAGCATTGAGATATCACATCTAATGCTATAGGAAGGGTCTGAGGATTGGAATGGGAAGGAGTTGGATATCACATCTCATGCTATGGGAAGGGTCTCAGGTTTGGTATAAGCAGTGAGATATCACATCTCATGCTATAGGAAGTGTCTCAGGATTGGAATGGGAAGGAGTTGGATATCACATCTCATGTTATAGGAAGGATCTCAGGTTTGGTATAAGCATTGAGATATCACATCTCTGCTATCGGAAGGGTCTCAGGATTGGAATGGGAAGGAGTTGGATATTCCCATCTCATGTTATAGGAAGGGTCTCAGGTTTGGTATTAGAAGCATTGAGATATCACATCTCATGCTATAGGAAGGGTCTCAGGATTGGAATGGGAAGGACTTGGATATCACATCTCATGCTATAGGGAGGGTCTCAAGTTTGATATTAGAAGCTTTGAGATATCACATCTCATGATATCGGAAGGGTCTCAGGATTGGAATGGGAAGGAGTTGGATATCACATCTCATGATAAAGGAAGGGTCTAAGGTTTGGAAGGGGAAGGATTTGGATATCACATCTCATGTTATATTATGGGTCTCACGTTTGGTATTAGAAGCATTGAGATATCAAGTCTCATAGTATAGGAAGGGTCTCACAATTGGAATGGGAAGGAGTTGGATATCACATCTCAAGCTATAGGAAGGGTCTCAGGATTGGAATGGGAAGGACTTGGATATCACTTCTCATGCTATAGGAAGGCTCTCAGGTTTGGAAGGGGAAAGAGTTGGATATCACATTTCATGTTAGAGGAAGGATCTCAGGTTTGGTATTAGAGGCATTGAGATATCACATCTCATGCTATCAGAAGGGTCTCAGGAATGGAATGGGAAGGAGTTGGATATCACATCTCATGCTAAAGGGAGGGTCTCAGGTTTGGAAGGGGAAGGATTTTGATATCACATCTCATGTTATAGGAAGGATCTCAGGTTTGGTATTAGAAGCATTGAGATATCACATCTCATGCTATCGGAAGGATCTCAAGTTTGGTATTAGAAGCATTGAGATATCACATCTCATGCTATCAGAAGAGTCTCAGGATTGGAATGGGAAGGAGTTGGATATCACATCTCATGCTATAGGGAGGGTCTCAGGATTGGAATGGGAAGGACTTAGATATCACATATCATGCTATAGGGAGGGTCTCAGTTTTGATATTAGAAGCATTGAGATATCACATCTCATGCTATCGGAAGTGTCTCAGGATTGGAATGGGAAGGAGCTGGATATCACATCTCATGCTAAAGGAAGGGTCTCAGGTTTGGAACGGGAAGGAGTTGGATATCACATCTCATGTTATAGGAAGGGTCTCAGGTTTGGTATAAACATTGAGATATCACATCTCTGCTATCGGAAGTGTCTCAGGATTGGAATGGGAAGGAGTTGGATATCCCATCTCATGTTATAGGACGGGTCTCAGGTTTTTTATTAGAATCATTGAGATATCATATTGCATGCTGTAGGAAGGGTCTAAGGTTTGGAATGGGAAGGACTTGGATATCACATCTCATGCTATAGATAGGCTCTCAGGTTTGGAAAGTGAAGGAGTTGGATATCACATTTCATGTTAGAGGAAGGATCTCAGGTTTGGTATTAGAGGCATTGAGATATCACATCTCAGGCTATAGGAAGGGTCTCAGGATTGGAATGGGAAGGAGTTGGATATCACATCTCATGCTATAGGAAGGGTCTCAGGTTTGGTATAAGCATTGAGATATCACATCTCATGCTATAGGAAGGGTCTCAGGATAGGAATGGAAGGAGTTGGATATCACATCTCATGTTATAGGAAGGATCCAGGTTTGGTATTAGAAGCATTGAGACATCACATCTCATGCTATAGGAAGGGTCTCAGGATTGGAATGGGAAGGAGTTGGATATCACATCTCATGCTATAGGAAGGGTCTCAGGATTGGAATGGGAAGGAGTTGAATATGACATCTCATGCCGTAGGAAGGGTCTCAGGTTTGGTATAAACATTGAGATATCACATCTCTGCTATCGAAAGGGTCTCAGGATTGGAATGGGAAGGAGTTGGATATCCCATCTCATGTTATAGGAAGAGTCTCAGGTTTGGTATTAGAAGCATTGAGATATCACATCTCATGCTATAGGAAGGGTCTGAGGATTGGAATGGGAAGGAGTTGGATATCACATCTCATGCTATGGGAAGGGTCTCAGGTTTGGTATTAGAAGCATTGAGATATCACATCTCATGCTATAGGAAGGGTCTGAGGATTGGAATGGGAAGGAGTTGGATATCACATCTCATGCTATGGGAAGGGTCTCAGGTTTGGTATAAGCAGTGAGATATCACATCTCATGCTATAGGAAGTGTCTCAGGATTGGAATGGGAAGGAGTTGGATATCACATCTCATGTTATAGGAAGGATCTCAGGTTTGGTATAAACATTGAGATATCACATCTCTGCTATCGAAAGGGTCTCAGGATTGGAATGGGAAGGAGTTGGATATCCCATCTCATGTTATAGGAAGAGTCTCAGGTTTGGTATTAGAAGCATTGAGATATCACATCTCATGCTATAGGAAGTGTCTCAGGATTGGAATGGGAAGGACTTGGATATCACATCTCATGCTATAGGTAGGGTCTCAAGTTTGATATTAGAAGCATTGAGATATCACATCTCATGCTATAGGAAGGGTCTGAGGATTGGAATGGGAAGGAGTTGGATATCACATCTCATGCTATGGGAAGGGTCTCAGGTTTGGTATAAGCAGTGAGATATCACATCTCATGCTATAGGAAGTGTCTCAGGATTGGAATGGGAAGGAGTTGGATATCACATCTCATGTTATAGGAAGGATCTCAGGTTTGGTATAAGCATTGAGATATCACATCTCTGCTATCGGAAGGGTCTCAGGATTGGAATGGGAAGGATTTGGATATTCCCATCTCATGTTATAGGAAGGGTCTCAGGTTTGGTATTAGAAGCATTGAGATATCACATCTCATGCTATAGGAAGGGTCTCAGGATTGGAATGGGAAGGACTTGGATATCACATCTCATGCTATAGGGAGGGTCTCAAGTTTGATATTAGAAGCTTTGAGATATCACATCTCATGATATCGGAAGGGTCTCAGGATTGGAATGGGAAGGAGTTGGATATCACATCTCATGATAAAGGAAGGGTCTAAGGTTTGGAAGGGGAACGATTTGGATATCACATCTCATGTTATATTACGGGTCTCAGGTTTGGTATTAGAAGCATTGAGATATGTAGTCTCATAGTATAGGAAGGGTCTCAGAATTGGAATGGGAAGGAGTTGGATATCACATCTCAAGCTATAGGAAGGGTCTCAGGATTGGAATGGGAAGGACTTGGATATCACATCTCATGCTATAGGAAGGCTCTCAGGTTTGGAAGGGGAAAGAGTTGGATATCATATTTCATGTTAGAGGTAGGATCTCAGGTTTGGTATTAGAGGCATTGAGATATCACATCTCATGCTATCAGAAGGGTCTCAGGAATGGAATGGGAAGGAGTTGGATATCACATCTCATGCTAAAGGGAGGGTCTCAGGTTTGGAAGGGGAAGGATTTGGATATCACATCTCATGTTATAGGAAGGATCTCAGGTTTGGTATTAGAAGCATTGAGATATCACATCTCATGCTATCGGAAGGATCTCAGGTTTGGTATTAGAAGCATTGAGATATCACATCTCATGCTATCAGAAGAGTCTCAGGATTGGAATAGGAAGGAGTTGGATATCACATCTCATGCTAAAGGGAGGGTCTCAGGTTTGGAAGGGGAAGGATTTGGATATCACATCTCATGTTATCGGAAGGATCTCACGTTTGGTATTAGAAGTATTGAGATATCATATCTCATGCTATAGGAAGGGTCTCAGGATTGGAATGGGAAGGAGTTGGATATCACATCTCATGCTATAGGGAGGGTCTCAGGATTGGAATGGGAAGGACTTAGATATCACATATCATGCTATAGGGAGGGTCTCAGTTTTGATATTAGAAGCATTGAGATATCACATCTCATGCTATCGGAAGTGTCTCAGGATTGGAATGGGAAGGAGCTGGATATCACATCTCATGCTAAAGGAAGGGTCTCAGGTTTGGAACGGGAAGGATTTGGATATCACATCTCATGTTATAGGAAGGGTGCTATAGATAGGCTCTTAGGTTTGGAAAGGGAAGGAGTTGGATATCACATTTCATGTTAGAGGAAGGATCTCAGGTTTGGTATTAGAAGCATTGAGATATCACATCTCATGCTATAGGAAGGGTCTCAGGATTGGAATGGGAAGTAGTTGGATATCACATCTCATGCTATAGGAAGGGTCTCAGGTTTGGTATAAGCATTGCGATATCACATCTCATGCTATAGGACGGGTCTCAGGATTGGAATGGAAGGAGTTGGATATCACATCTCATGTTATAGGAAGGATCTCAGGTTTGGTATTAGAAGCATTGAGACATCACATCTCATGCTATAGGAAGGGTCTCAGGGTTGGAATGGGAAGGAGTTGGATATCACAACTCATCCAATAGGAAGGGTCTCAGGTTTGGAATGGGAAGGAATTGGATATCACATCTCATGTTATAGGAAGGATCTCAGGTTTGGTATTAGAAGCATTGAGATATCACATCTCATGCTATAGGAAGGGTCTCAGGATTGGAATGTGAAGGATTTGGATATCACATCTCATGCTAAAGGAAGGGTCTCAGGTTTGGTAGAAGCATTGAGATATCACGTCTCTGCTATCGGAAGGGTCTCAGGATTGGATTGGGAAGGAGTTGGATATCCCTTCTCATGCTATAGGAAGGGTCTCAGGATTTGAATGGCAAGGAGTTGGATATCACATCTCATGCCATACGAAGGGTCTCAGGTTTGGTATTAGAAGCATTGAGATATCACATCTCATGCTATAGGAAGGGTCTCAGGATTGGAATGGGAAGGACTTGGATATCACATCTCATGCTATAGGGAGGGTCTCAGGTTTGGTATAAGCATTGCGATATCACATCTCATGCTATAGGACGGGTCTCAGGATTGGAATGGAAGGAGTTGGATATCACATCTCATGTTATAGGAAGGATCTCAGGTTTGGTATTAGAAGCATTGAGACATCACATCTCATGCTATAGGAAGGGTCTCAGGGTTGGAATGGGAAGGAGTTGGATATCACAACTCATCCAATAGGAAGGGTCTCAGGTTTGGAATGGGAAGGAATTGGATATCACATCTCATGTTATAGGAAGGATCTCAGGTTTGGTATTAGAAGCATTGAGATATCATATCTCATGCTATAGGAAGGGTCTCAGGATTGGAATGTGAAGGATTTGGATATCACATCTCATGCTAAAGGAAGGGTCTCAGGTTTGGTAGAAGCATTGAGATATCACGTCTCTGCTATCGGAAGGGTCTCAGGATTGGATTGGGAAGGAGTTGGATATCCCTTCTCATGCTATAGGAAGGGTCTCAGGATTTGAATGGCAAGGAGTTGGATATCACATCTCATGCCATACGAAGGGTCTCAGGTTTGGTATTAGAAGCATTGAGATATCACATCTCATGCTATAGGAAGGGTCTCAGGATTGGAATGGGAAGGACTTGGATATCACATCTCATGCTATAGGGAGGGTCTCAAGTTTGATATTAGAAGCTTTGAGATATCACATCTCCTGATATCGGAAGGGTCTCAGGATTGGAATGGGAAGGAGTTGGATATCACATCTCATGATAAAGGAAGGGTCTAAGGTTTGGAAGGGGAAGGATTTGGATATCACATCTCATGTTATATTACGGGTCTCAGGTTTGGTATTAGAAGCATTGAGATATCAAGTCTCAGAGTATAGGAAGGGTCTCAGAATTGGAATGGGAAGGAGTTGGATATCACATCTCAAGCTATAGGAAGGGTCTCAGGATTGGAATGGGAAGGACTTGGATATCACATCTCATGCTATAGGAAGGCTCTCAGGTCTGGAAGGGGAAAGAGTTGGATATCACATTTCATGTTAGAGGTAGGATCTCAGGTTTGGTATTAGAGGCATTGAGATATCACATCTCATGCTATCAGAAGGGTCTCAGGAATGGAATGGGAAGGAGTTGGATATCACATCTCATGCTAAATGGAGGGTCTCAGGTTTGGAAGGGGAAGGATTTGGATATCACATCTCATGTTATAGGAAGGATCTCAGGTTTGGTATTAGAAGCATTGAGATATCACATCTCATGCTATCGGAAGGATCTCAGGTTTGGTATTAGAAGCATTGAGATATCACATCTCATGCTATCAGAAGGGTCTCAGGATTGGAATGGGAAGGAGTTGGATATCACATCTCATGCTAAAGGGAGGGTCTCAGGTTTGGAAGGGGAAGGATTTGGATATCACATCTCATGTTATCGGAAGGATCTCACGTTTGGTATTAGAAGTATTGAGATATCATATCTCATGCTATAGGAAGGGTCTCAGGATTGGAATGGGAAGCAGTTGGATATCACATCTCATGCTATAGGAAGTGTCTCAGGATTGGAATGGGAAGGACTTGGATATCACATCTCATGCTATAGGTAGGGTCTCAAGTTTGATATTAGAAGCATTGAGATATCACATCTCATGCTATAGGAAGGGTCTGAGGATTGGAATGGGAAGGAGTTGGATATCACATCTCATGCTATGGGAAGGGTCTCAGGTTTGGTATAAGCAGTGAGATATCACATCTCATGCTATAGGAAGTGTCTCAGGATTGGAATGGGAAGGAGTTGGATATCACATCTCATGTTATAGGAAGGATCTCAGGTTTGGTATAAGCATTGAGATATCACATCTCTGCTATCGGAAGGGTCTCAGGATTGGAATGGGAAGGAGTTGGATATTCCCATCTCATGTTATAGGAAGGGTCTCAGGTTTGGTATTAGAAGCATTGAGATATCACATCTCATGCTATAGGAAGGGTCTCAGGATTGGAATGGGAAGGACTTGGATATCACATCTCATGCTATAGGGAGGGTCTCAAGTTTGATATTAGAAGCTTTGAGATATCACATCTCATGATATCGGAAGGGTCTCAGGATTGGAATGGGAAGGAGTTGGATATCACATCTCATGATAAAGGAAGGGTCTAAGGTTTGGAAGGGGAAGGATTTGGATATCACATCTCATGTTATATTACGGGTCTCACATTTGGTATTAGAAGCATTGAGATATCAAGTCTCATAGTATAGGAAGGGTCTCACAATTGGAATGGGAAGGAGTTGGATATCACATCTCAAGCTATAGGAAGGGTCTCAGGATTGGAATGGGAAGGACTTGGATATCACATCTCATGCTATAGGAAGGCTCTCAGGTTTGGAAGGGGTAAGAGTTGGATATCACATTTCATGTTAGAGGAAGGATCTCAGGTTTGGTATTAGAGGCATTGAGATATCACATCTCATGCTATCAGAAGGGTCTCAGGAATGGAATGGGAAGGAGTTGGATATCACATCTCATGCTAAAGGGAGGGTCTCAGGTTTGAAAGGGGAAGGATTTGGATATCACATCTCATGTTATAGGAAGGATCTCAGGTTTGGTATTAGAAGCATTGAGATATCACATCTCATGCTATCGGAAGGATCTCAAGTTTGGTATTAGAAGCATTGAGATATCACATCTCATGCTATCAGAAGAGTCTCAGGATTGGAATGGGAAGGAGTTGGATATCACATCTCATGCTATAGGGAGGGTCTCAGGATTGGAATGGGAAGGACTTAGATATCACATATCATGCTATAGGGAGGGTCTCAGTTTTGATATTAGAAGCATTGAGATATCACATCTCATGCTATCGGAAGTGTCTCAGGATTGGAATGGGAAGGAGCTGGATATCACATCTCATGCTAAAGGAAGGGTCTCAGGTTTGGAACGGGAAGGAGTTGGATATCACATCTCATGTTATAGGAAGGGTCTCAGGTTTGGTATAAACATTGAGATATCACATCTCTGCTATCGGAAGTGTCTCAGGATTGGAATGGGAAGGAGTTGGATATCCCATCTCATGTTATAGGACGGGTCTCAGGTTTTTTATTAGAATCATTGAGATATCATATTGCATGCTGTAGGAAGAGTCTAAGGTTTGGAATGGGAAGGACTTGGATATCACATCTCATGCTATAGATAGGCTCTCAGGTTTGGAAAGTGAAGGAGTTGGATATCACATTTCATGTTAGAGGAAGGATCTCAGGTTTGGTATTAGAGGCATTGAGATATCACATCTCAGGCTATAGGAAGGGTCTCAGGATTGGAATGGGAAGGAGTTGGATATCACATCTCATGCTATAGGAAGGGTCTCAGGTTTGGTATAAGCATTGAGATATCACATCTCATGCTATAGGAAGGGTCTCAGGATAGGAATGGAAGGAGTTGGATATCACATCTCATGTTATAGGAAGGATCCAGGTTTGGTATTAGAAGCATTGAGACATCACATCTCATGCTATAGGAAGGGTCTCAGGATTGGAATGGGAAGGAGTTGGATATCACATCTCATGCTATAGGAAGGGTCTCAGGATTGGAATGGGAAGGAGTTGAATATGACATCTCATGCCGTAGGAAGGGTCTCAGGTTTGGTATAAACATTGAGATATCACATCTCTGCTATCGAAAGGGTCTCAGGATTGGAATGGGAAGGAGTTGGATATCCCATCTCATGTTATAGGAAGAGTCTCAGGTTTGGTATTAGAAGCATTGAGATATCACATCTCATGCTATAGGAAGTGTCTCAGGATTGGAATGGGAAGGACTTGGATATCACATCTCATGCTATAGGTAGGGTCTCAAGTTTGATATTAGAAGCATTGAGATATCACATCTCATGCTATAGGAAGGGTCTGAGGATTGGAATGGGAAGGAGTTGGATATCACATCTCATGCTATGGGAAGGGTCTCAGGTTTGGTATAAGCAGTGAGATATCACATCTCATGCTATAGGAGGTGTCTCAGGATTGGAATGGGAAGGAGTTGGATATCACATCTCATGTTATAGGAAGGATCTCAGGTTTGGTATAAGCATTGAGATATCACATCTCTGCTATCGGAAGGGTCTCAGGATTGGAATGGGAAGGATTTGGATATTCCCATCTCATGTTATAGGAAGGGTCTCAGGTTTGGTATTAGAAGCATTGAGATATCACATCTCATGCTATAGGAAGGGTCTCCGGATTGGAATGGGAAGGAGTTGGATATCACATCTCATGCTATAGGAAGGGTCTCAGGTTTGGTATAAGCATTGAGATATCACATCTCATGCTATAGGAAGGGTCTCAGGATAGGAATGGAAGGAGTTGGATATCACATCTCATGTTATAGGAAGGATCCAGGTTTGGTATTAGAAGCATTGAGACATCACATCTCATGCTATAGGAAGGGTCTCAGGATTGGAATGGGAAGGAGTTGGATATCACATCTCATGCTATAGGAAGGGTCTCAGGATTGGAATGGGAAGGAGTTGAATATGACATCTCATGCCGTAGGAAGGGTCTCAGGTTTGGTATAAACATTGAGATATCACATCTCTGCTATCGAAAGGGTCTCAGGATTGGAATGGGAAGGAGTTGGATATCCCATCTCATGTTATAGGAAGAGTCTCAGGTTTGGTATTAGAAGCATTGAGATATCACATCTCATGCTATAGGAAGGGTCTGAGGATTGGAATGGGAAGGAGTTGGATATCACATCTCATGCTATGGGAAGGGTCTCAGGTTTGGTATTAGAAGCATTGAGATATCACATCTCATGCTATAGGAAGGGTCTGAGGATTGGAATGGGAAGGAGTTGGATATCACATCTCATGCTATGGGAAGGGTCTCAGGTTTGGTATAAGCAGTGAGATATCACATCTCATGCTATAGGAAGTGTCTCAGGATTGGAATGGGAAGGAGTTGGATATCACATCTCATGTTATAGGAAGGATCTCAGGTTTGGTATAAACATTGAGATATCACATCTCTGCTATCGAAAGGGTCTCAGGATTGGAATGGGAAGGAGTTGGATATCCCATCTCATGTTATAGGAAGAGTCTCAGGTTTGGTATTAGAAGCATTGAGATATCACATCTCATGCTATAGGAAGTGTCTCAGGATTGGAATGGGAAGGACTTGGATATCACATCTCATGCTATAGGTAGGGTCTCAAGTTTGATATTAGAAGCATTGAGATATCACATCTCATGCTATAGGAAGGGTCTGAGGATTGGAATGGGAAGGAGTTGGATATCACATCTCATGCTATGGGAAGGGTCTCAGGTTTGGTATAAGCAGTGAGATATCACATCTCATGCTATAGGAAGTGTCTCAGGATTGGAATGGGAAGGAGTTGGATATCACATCTCATGTTATAGGAAGGATCTCAGGTTTGGTATAAGCATTGAGATATCACATCTCTGCTATCGGAAGGGTCTCAGGATTGGAATGGGAAGGATTTGGATATTCCCATCTCATGTTATAGGAAGGGTCTCAGGTTTGGTATTAGAAGCATTGAGATATCACATCTCATGCTATAGGAAGGGTCTCAGGATTGGAATGGGAAGGACTTGGATATCACATCTCATGCTATAGGGAGGGTCTCAAGTTTGATATTAGAAGCTTTGAGATATCACATCTCATGATATCGGAAGGGTCTCAGGATTGGAATGGGAAGGAGTTGGATATCACATCTCATGATAAAGGAAGGGTCTAAGGTTTGGAAGGGGAAGGATTTGGATATCACATCTCATGTTATATTACGGGTCTCAGGTTTGGTATTAGAAGCATTGAGATATGTAGTCTCATAGTATAGGAAGGGTCTCAGAATTGGAATGGGAAGGAGTTGGATATCACATCTCAAGCTATAGGAAGGGTCTCAGGATTGGAATGGGAAGGACTTGGATATCACATCTCATGCTATAGGAAGGCTCTCAGGTTTGGAAGGGGAAAGAGTTGGATATCACATTTCATGTTAGAGGTAGGATCTCAGGTTTGGTATTAGAGGCATTGAGATATCACATCTCATGCTATCAGAAGGGTCTCAGGAATGGAATGGGAAGGAGTTGGATATCACATCTCATGCTAAAGGGAGGGTCTCAGGTTTGGAAGGGGAAGGATTTGGATATCACATCTCATGTTATAGGAAGGATCTCAGGTTTGGTATTAGAAGCATTGAGATATCACATCTCATGCTATCGGAAGGATCTCAGGTTTGGTATTAGAAGCATTGAGATATCACATCTCATGCTATCAGAAGAGTCTCAGGATTGGAATAGGAAGGAGTTGGATATCACATCTCATGCTAAAGGGAGGGTCTCAGGTTTGGAAGGGGAAGGATTTGGATATCACATCTCATGTTATCGGAAGGATCTCACGTTTGGTATTAGAAGTATTGAGATATCATATCTCATGCTATAGGAAGGGTCTCAGGATTGGAATGGGAAGGAGTTGGATATCACATCTCATGCTATAGGGAGGGTCTCAGGATTGGAATGGGAAGGACTTAGATATCACATATCATGCTATAGGGAGGGTCTCAGTTTTGATATTAGAAGCATTGAGATATCACATCTCATGCTATCGGAAGTGTCTCAGGATTGGAATGGGAAGGAGCTGGATATCACATCTCATGCTAAAGGAAGGGTCTCAGGTTTGGAACGGGAAGGATTTGGATATCACATCTCATGTTATAGGAAGGGTGCTATAGATAGGCTCTTAGGTTTGGAAAGGGAAGGAGTTGGATATCACATTTCATGTTAGAGGAAGGATCTCAGGTTTGGTATTAGAAGCATTGAGATATCACATCTCATGCTATAGGAAGGGTCTCAGGATTGGAATGGGAAGTAGTTGGATATCACATCTCATGCTATAGGAAGGGTCTCAGGTTTGGTATAAGCATTGCGATATCACATCTCATGCTATAGGACGGGTCTCAGGATTGGAATGGAAGGAGTTGGATATCACATCTCATGTTATAGGAAGGATCTCAGGTTTGGTATTAGAAGCATTGAGACATCACATCTCATGCTATAGGAAGGGTCTCAGGGTTGGAATGGGAAGGAGTTGGATATCACAACTCATCCAATAGGAAGGGTCTCAGGTTTGGAATGGGAAGGAATTGGATATCACATCTCATGTTATAGGAAGGATCTCAGGTTTGGTATTAGAAGCATTGAGATATCACATCTCATGCTATAGGAAGGGTCTCAGGATTGGAATGTGAAGGATTTGGATATCACATCTCATGCTAAAGGAAGGGTCTCAGGTTTGGTAGAAGCATTGAGATATCACGTCTCTGCTATCGGAAGGGTCTCAGGATTGGATTGGGAAGGAGTTGGATATCCCTTCTCATGCTATAGGAAGGGTCTCAGGATTTGAATGGCAAGGAGTTGGATATCACATCTCATGCCATACGAAGGGTCTCAGGTTTGGTATTAGAAGCATTGAGATATCACATCTCATGCTATAGGAAGGGTCTCAGGATTGGAATGGGAAGGACTTGGATATCACATCTCATGCTATAGGGAGGGTCTCAGGTTTGGTATAAGCATTGCGATATCACATCTCATGCTATAGGAAGGGTCTCAGGATTGGAATGGGAAGGACTTGGATATCACATCTCATGCTATAGGACGGGTCTCAGGATTGGAATGGAAGGAGTTGGATATCACATCTCATGTTATAGGAAGGATCTCAGGTTTGGTATTAGAAGCATTGAGACATCACATCTCATGCTATAGGAAGGGTCTCAGGGTTGGAATGGGAAGGAGTTGGATATCACAACTCATCCAATAGGAAGGGTCTCAGGTTTGGAATGGGAAGGAATTGGATATCACATCTCATGTTATAGGAAGGATCTCAGGTTTGGTATTAGAAGCATTGAGATATCATATCTCATGCTATAGGAAGGGTCTCAGGATTGGAATGTGAAGGATTTGGATATCACATCTCATGCTAAAGGAAGGGTCTCAGGTTTGGTAGAAGCATTGAGATATCACGTCTCTGCTATCGGAAGGGTCTCAGGATTGGATTGGGAAGGAGTTGGATATCCCTTCTCATGCTATAGGAAGGGTCTCAGGATTTGAATGGCAAGGAGTTGGATATCACATCTCATGCCATACGAAGGGTCTCAGGTTTGGTATTAGAAGCATTGAGATATCACATCTCATGCTATAGGAAGGGTCTCAGGATTGGAATGGGAAGGACTTGGATATCACATCTCATGCTATAGGGAGGGTCTCAAGTTTGATATTAGAAGCTTTGAGATATCACATCTCATGATATCGGAAGGGTCTCAGGATTGGAATGGGAAGGAGTTGGATATCACATCTCATGATAAAGGAAGGGTCTAAGGTTTGGAAGGGGAAGGATTTGGATATCACATCTCATGTTATATTACGGGTCTCAGGTTTGGTATTAGAAGCATTGAGATATCAAGTCTCAGAGTATAGGAAGGGTCTCAGAATTGGAATGGGAAGGAGTTGGATATCACATCTCAAGCTATAGGAAGGGTCTCAGGATTGGAATGGGAAGGACTTGGATATCACATCTCATGCTATAGGAAGGCTCTCAGGTCTGGAAGGGGAAAGAGTTGGATATCACATTTCATGTTAGAGGTAGGATCTCAGGTTTGGTATTAGAGGCATTGAGATATCACATCTCATGCTATCAGAAGGGTCTCAGGAATGGAATGGGAAGGAGTTGGATATCACATCTCATGCTAAATGGAGGGTCTCAGGTTTGGAAGGGGAAGGATTTGGATATCACATCTCATGTTATAGGAAGGATCTCAGGTTTGGTATTAGAAGCATTGAGATATCACATCTCATGCTATCGGAAGGATCTCAGGTTTGGTATTAGAAGCATTGAGATATCACATCTCATGCTATCAGAAGGGTCTCAGGATTGGAATGGGAAGGAGTTGGATATTACATCTCATGCTAAAGGGAGGGTCTCAGGTTTGGAAGGGGAAGGATTTGGATATCACATCTCATGTTATCGGAAGGATCTCACGTTTGGTATTAGAAGTATTGAGATATCATATCTCATGCTATAGGAAGGGTCTCAGGATTGGAATGGGAAGCAGTTGGATATCACATCTCATGCTATAGGAAGTGTCTCAGGATTGGAATGGGAAGGACTTGGATATCACATCTCATGCTATAGGTAGGGTCTCAAGTTTGATATTAGAAGCATTGAGATATCACATCTCATGCTATAGGAAGGGTCTGAGGATTGGAATGGGAAGGAGTTGGATATCACATCTCATGCTATGGGAAGGGTCTCAGGTTTGGTATAAGCAGTGAGATATCACATCTCATGCTATAGGAAGTGTCTCAGGATTGGAATGGGAAGGAGTTGGATATCACATCTCATGTTATAGGAAGGATCTCAGGTTTGGTATAAGCATTGAGATATCACATCTCTGCTATCGGAAGGGTCTCAGGATTGGAATGGGAAGGAGTTGGATATTCCCATCTCATGTTATAGGAAGGGTCTCAGGTTTGGTATTAGAAGCATTGAGATATCACATCTCATGCTATAGGAAGGGTCTCAGGATTGGAATGGGAAGGACTTGGATATCACATCTCATGCTATAGGGAGGGTCTCAAGTTTGATATTAGAAGCTTTGAGATATCACATCTCATGATATCGGAAGGGTCTCAGGATTGGAATGGGAAGGAGTTGGATATCACATCTCATGATAAAGGAAGGGTCTAAGGTTTGGAAGGGGAAGGATTTGGATATCACATCTCATGTTATATTACGGGTCTCACGTTTGGTATTAGAAGCATTGAGATATCAAGTCTCATAGTATAGGAAGGGTCTCACAATTGGAATGGGAAGGAGTTGGATATCACATCTCAAGCTATAGGAAGGGTCTCAGGATTGGAATGGGAAGGACTTGGATATCACATCTCATGCTATAGGAAGGCTCTCAGGTTTGGAAGGGGAAAGAGTTGGATATCACATTTCATGTTAGAGGAAGGATCTCAGGTTTGGTATTAGAGGCATTGAGATATCACATCTCATGCTATCAGAAGGGTCGCAGGAATGGAATGGGAAGGAGTTGGATATCACATCTCATGCTCAAGGGAGGGTCTCAGGTTTGGAAGGGGAAGGATTTGGATATCACATCTCATGTTATAGGAAGGATCTCAGGTTTGGTATTAGAAGCATTGAGATATCACATCTCATGCTATCGGAAGGATCTCAAGTTTGGTATTAGAAGCATTGAGATATCACATCTCATGCTATCAGAAGAGTCTCAGGATTGGAATGGGAAGGAGTTGGATATCACATCTCATGCTATAGGGAGGGTCTCAGGATTGGAATGGGAAGGACTTAGATATCACATATCATGCTATAGGGAGGGTCTCAGTTTTGATATTAGAAGCATTGAGATATCACATCTCATGCTATCGGAAGTGTCTCAGGATTGGAATGGGAAGGAGCTGGATATCACATCTCATGCTAAAGGAAGGGTCTCAGGTTTGGAACGGGAAGGAGTTGGATATCACATCTCATGTTATAGGAAGGGTCTCAGGTTTGGTATAAACATTGAGATATCACATCTCTGCTATCGGAAGTGTCTCAGGATTGGAATGGGAAGGAGTTGGATATCCCATCTCATGTTATAGGACGGGTCTCAGGTTTTTTATTAGAATCATTGAGATATCATATTGCATGCTGTAGGAAGGGTCTAAGGTTTGGAATGGGAAGGACTTGGATATCACATCTCATGCTATAGATAGGCTCTCAGGTTTGGAAAGTGAAGGAGTTGGATATCACATTTCATGTTAGAGGAAGGATCTCAGGTTTGGTATTAGAGGCATTGAGATATCACATCTCAGGCTATAGGAAGGGTCTCAGGATTGGAATGGGAAGGAGTTGGATATCACATCTCATGCTATAGGAAGGGTCTCAGGTTTGGTATAAGCATTGAGATATCACATCTCATGCTATAGGAAGGGTCTCAGGATAGGAATGGAAGGAGTTGGATATCACATCTCATGTTATAGGAAGGATCCAGGTTTGGTATTAGAAGCATTGAGACATCACATCTCATGCTATAGGAAGGGTCTCAGGATTGGAATGGGAAGGAGTTGGATATCACATCTCATGCTATAGGAAGGGTCTCAGGATTGGAATGGGAAGGAGTTGAATATGACATCTCATGCCGTAGGAAGGGTCTCAGGTTTGGTACAAACATTGAGATATCACATCTCTGCTATCGAAAGGGTCTCAGGATTGGAATGGGAAGGAGTTGGATATCCCATCTCATGTTATAGGAAGAGTCTCAGGTTTGGTATTAGAAGCATTGAGATATCACATCTCATGCTATAGGAAGTGTCTCAGGATTGGAATGGGAAGGACTTGGATGTCACATCTCATGCTATAGGTAGGGTCTCAAGTTTGATATTAGAAGCATTGAGATATCACATCTCATGCTATAGGAAGGGTCTGAGGATTGGAATGGGAAGGAGTTGGATATCACATCTCATGCTATGGGAAGGGTCTCAGGTCTGGTATAAGCAGTGAGATATCACATCTCATGCTATAGGAGGTGTCTCAGGATTGGAATGGGAAGGAGTTGGATATCACATCTCATGTTATAGGAAGGATCTCAGGTTTGGTATAAGCATTGAGATATCACATCTCTGCTATCGGAAGGGTCTCAGGATTGGAATGGGAAGGATTTGGATATTCCCATCTCATGTTATAGGAAGGGTCTCAGGTTTGGTATTAGAAGCATTGAGATATCACATCTCATGCTATAGGAAGGGTCTCAGGATTGGAATGGGAAGGACTTGGATATCACATCTCATGCTATAGGGAGGGTCTCAAGTTTGATATTAGAAGCTTTGAGATATCACATCTCATGATATCGGAAGGGTCCCAGGATTGGAATGGGAAGGAGTTGGATATCACATCTCATGATAAAGGAAGGGTCTAAGGTTTGGAAGGGGAAGGATTTGGATATCACATCTCATGTTATATTACGGGTCTCAGGTTTGGTATTAGAAGCATTGGGATATCAAGTCTCATAGTATAGGAAGGGTCTCAGAATTGGAATGGGAAGGAGTTGGATATCACATCTCAAGCTATAGGAAGGGTCTCAGGATTGGAATGGGAAGGACTTGGATATCACATCTCATGCTATAGGAAGGCTCTCAGGTTTGGAAGGGGAAAGAGTTGGATATCACATTTCATGTTAGAGGTAGGATCTCAGGTTTGGTATTAGAGGCATTGAGATATCACATCTCATGCTATCAGAAGGGTCTCAGGAATGGAATGGGAAGGAGTTGGATATCACATCTCATGCTAAAGGGAGGGTCTCAGGTTTGGAAGGGGAAGGATTTGGATATCACATCTCATGTTATAGGAAGGATCTCAGGTTTGGTATTAGAAGCATTGAGATATCACATCTCATGCTATCGGAAGGATCTCAGGTTTGGTATTAGAAGCATTGAGATATCACATCTCATGCTATCAGAAGAGTCTCAGGATTGGAATAGGAAGGAGTTGGATATCACATCTCATGCTAAAGGGAGGGTCTCAGGTTTGGAAGGGGAAGGATTTGGATATCACATCTCATGTTATCGGAAGGATCTCACGTTTGGTATTAGAAGTATTGAGATATCATATCTCATGCTATAGGAAGGGTCTCAGGATTGGAATGGGAAGGAGTTGGATATCACATCTCATGCTATAGGGAGGGTCTCAGGATTGGAATGGGAAGGACTTAGATATCACATATCATGCTATAGGGAGGGTCTCAGTTTTGATATTAGAAGCATTGAGATATCACATCTCATGCTATCGGAAGTGTCTCAGGATTGGAATGGGAAGGAGCTGGATATCACATCTCATGCTAAAGGAAGGGTCTCAGGTTTGGAACGGGAAGGATTTGGATATCACATCTCATGTTATAGGAAGGGTGCTATAGATAGGCTCTTAGGTTTGGAAAGGGAAGGAGTTGGATATCACATTTCATGTTAGAGGAAGGATCTCAGGTTTGGTATTAGAAGCATTGAGATATCACATCTCATGCTATAGGAAGGGTCTCAGGATTGGAATGGGAAGTAGTTGGATATCACATCTCATGCTATAGGAAGGGTCTCAGGTTTGGTATAAGCATTGCGATATCACATCTCATGCTATAGGACGGGTCTCAGGATTGGAATGGAAGGAGTTGGATATCACATCTCATGTTATTGGAAGGATCTCAGGTTTGGTATTAGAAGCATCGAGACATCACATCTCATGCTATAGGAAGGGTCTCAGGGTTGGAATGGGAAGGAGTTGGATATCACAACTCATCCAATAGGAAGGGTCTCAGGTTTGGAATGGGAAGGAATTGGATATCACATCTCATGTTATAGGAAGGATCTCAGGTTTGGTATTAGAAGCATTAAGATATCACATCTCATGCTATAGGAAGGGTCTCAGGATTGGAATGTGAAGGATTTGGATATCACATCTCATGCTAAAGGAAGGGTCTCAGGTTTGGTAGAAGCATTGAGATATCACGTCTCTGCTATCGGAAGGGTCTCAGGATTGGATTGGGAAGGAGTTGGATATCCCTTCTCATGCTATAGGAAGGGTCTCAGGATTTGAATGGCAAGGAGTTGGATATCACATCTCATGCCATAAGAAGGGTCTCAGGTTTGGTATTAGAAGCATTGAGATATCACATCTCATGCTATAGGAAGGGTCTCAGGATTGGAATGGGAAGGACTTGGATATCACATCTCATGCTATAGGGAGGGTCTCAAGTTTGATATTAGAAGCTTTGAGATATCACATCTCATGATATCGGAAGGGTCTCAGGATTGGAATGGGAAGGAGTTGGATATCACATCTCATGATAAAGGAAGGGTCTAAGGTTTGGAAGGGGAAGGATTTGGATATCACATCTCATGTTATATTACGGGTCTCAGGTTTGGTATTAGAAGCATTGAGATATCAAGTCTCAGAGTATAGGAAGGGTCTCAGAATTGGAATGGGAAGGAGTTGGATATCACATCTCAAGCTATAGGAAGGGTCTCAGGATTGGAATGGGAAGGACTTGGATATCACATCTCATGCTATAGGAAGGCTCTCAGGTTTGGAAGGGGAAAGAGTTGGATATCACATTTCATGTTAGAGGTAGGATCTCAGGTTTGGTATTAGAGGCATTGAGATATCACCTCATGCTATCA
This sequence comes from Ambystoma mexicanum, assembly GCF_040938575.1. NCBI lineage: Eukaryota > Metazoa > Chordata > Amphibia > Caudata > Ambystomatidae > Ambystoma > Ambystoma mexicanum. The sequence goes on from NC_090923.1 coordinate 1,516,301,282, forward strand.
GAAGGGTCTCAGGAATGGAATGGGAAGGAGTTGGATATCACATCTCATGCTAAATGGAGGGTCTCAGGTTTGGAAGGGGAAGGATTTGGATATCACATCTCATGTTATAGGAAGGATCTCAGGTTTGGTATTAGAAGCATTGAGATATCACATCTCATGCTATCGGAAGGATCTCAGGTTTGGTATTAGAAGCATTGAGATATCACATCTCATGCTATCAGAAGGGTCTCAGGATTGGAATGGGAAGGAGTTGGATATCACATCTCATGCTAAAGGGAGGGTCTCAGGTTTGGAAGGGGAAGGATTTGGATATCACATCTCATGTTATCGGAAGGATCTCACGTTTGGTATTAGAAGTATTGAGATATCATATCTCATGCTATAGGAAGGGTCTCAGGTTTGGAATGGGAAGCAGTTGGATATCACATCTCATGCTATAGGAAGTGTCTCAGGATTGGAATGGGAAGGACTTGGATATTACATCTCATGCTATAGGTAGGGTCTCAAGTTTGATATTAGAAGCATTGAGATATCACATCTCATGCTATAGGAAGGGTCTGAGGATTGGAATGGGAAGGAGTTGGATATCACATCTCATGCTATGGGAAGGGTCTCAGGTTTGGTATAAGCAGTGAGATATCACATCTCATGCTATAGGAAGTGTCTCAGGATTGGAATGGGAAGGAGTTGGATATCACATCTCATGTTATAGGAAGGATCTCAGGTTTGGTATAAGCATTGAGATATCACATCTCTGCTATCGGAAGGGTCTCAGGATTGGAATGGGAAGGAGTTGGATATTCCCATCTCATGTTATAGGAAGGGTCTCAGGTTTGGTATTAGAAGCATTGAGATATCACATCTCATGCTATAGGAAGGGTCTCAGGATTGGAATGGGAAGGACTTGGATATCACATCTCATGCTATAGGGAGGGTCTCAAGTTTGATATTAGAAGCTTTGAGATATCACATCTCATGATATCGGAAGGGTCTCAGGATTGGAATGGGAAGGAGTTGGATATCACATCTCATGATAAAGGAAGGGTCTAAGGTTTGGAAGGGGAAGGATTTGGATATCACATCTCATGTTATATTACGGGTCTCACGTTTGGTATTAGAAGCATTGAGATATCAAGTCTCATAGTATAGGAAGGGTCTCAGAATTGGAATGGGAAGGAGTTGGATATCACATCTCAAGCTATAGGAAGGGTCTCAGGATTGGAATGGGAAGGACTTGGATATCACATCTCATGCTATAGGAAGGCTCTCAGGTTTGGAAGGGGAAAGAGTTGGATATCACATTTCATGTTAGAGGTAGGATCTCAGGTTTGGTATTAGAGGCATTGAGATATCACATCTCATGCTATCAGAAGGGTCTCAGGAATGGAATGGGAAGGAGTTGGATATCACATCTCATGCTAAAGGGAGGGTCTCAGGTTTGGAAGGGGAAGGATTTGGATATCACATCTCATGTTATAGGAAGGATCCCAGGTTTGGTATTAGAAGCATTGAGATATCACATCTCATGCTATCGGAAGGATCTCAAGTTTGGTATTAGAAGCATTGAGATATCACATCTCATGCTATCAGAAGAGTCTCAGGATTGGAATAGGAAGGAGTTGGATATCACATCTCATGCTAAAGGGAGGGTCTCAGGTTTGGAAGGGGAAGGATTTGGATATCACATCTCATGTTATCGGAAGGATCTCACGTTTGGTATTAGAAGTATTGAGATATCACATCTCATGCTATAGGGAGGGTCTCAGTTTTGATATTAGAAGCATTGAGATATCACATCTCATGATATCGGAAGTGTCTCAGGATTGGAATGGGAAGGTGCTGGATATCACATCTCATGCTAAAGGAAGGGTCTCAGGTTTGGAACGGGAAGGATTTGGATATCACATCTCATGTTATAGGAAGGGTCTCAGGTTTGGTATAAGCATTGAGATATCACATCTCTGCTATCGGAAGTGTCGCAGGATTGGAATGGGAAGGAGTTGGATATCCCATCTCATGTTATAGGACGGGTCTCAGGTTTGTTATTAGAATCATTGAGATATCATATTGCATGCTGTAGGAAGGGTCTAAGGGTTGGAATGGGATGGACTTGGATATCACATCTCATGCTATAGATAGGCTCTTAGGTTTGGAAAGGGAAGGAGTTGGATATCACATTTCATGTTAGAGGAAGGATCTCAGGTTTGGTATTAGAAGCATTGAGATATCACATCTCATGCTATAGGAAGGGTCTCAGGATTGGAATGGGAAGCAGTTGGATATCACATCTCATGCTATAGGAAGGGTCTCAGGTTTGGTATAAGCATTGAGATATCACATCTCATGCTATAGGACGGGTCTCAGGATTGGAATGGAAGGAGTTGGATATCACATCTCATGTTATAGGAAGGATCTCAGGTTTGGTATTAGAAGCATTGAGACATAACATCTCATGCTATAGGAAGGGTCTCAGGGTTGGAATGGGAAGGAGTTGGATATCACATCTCATCCAATAGGAAGGGTCTCAGCTTTGGAATGGGAAGGAATTGGATATCACATCTCATGTTATAGGAAGGATCTCAGGTTTGGTATTAGAAGCATTGAGATATCACATCTCATGCTATAGGAAGGGTCTCAGGATTGGAATGTGAAGGATTTGGATATCACATCTCATGCTAAAGGAAGGGTCTCAGGTTTGGAAGAAGCATTGAGATATCACGTCTCTGCTATCGGAAGGGTCTCAGGATTCGATTGGGAAGGAGTTGGATATCACATCTCATGCCATAGGAAGGGTCTCAGGTTTGGTATAAGCATTGAGATATCACATCTCTGCTATCGGAAGGGTCTCAGGATTGGATTGGGAAGGAATTGGATATCCCTTCTCATGCTATAGGAAGTGTCTCAGGTTGGAATGGGAAGGAGTTGGATATCACATCTCATGCTATAGGAAGGGTCTCAGGATTGGAATGGGAAGGACTTAGATATCACATATCATGCTATAGGGAGGGTCTCAGTTTTGATATTAGAATCATTGAGATATCACATCTCATGCTATCGGAAGTGTCTCAGGATTGGAATGGGAAGGAGCTGGATATCACATCTCATGCTAAAGGAAGGATCTCAGGTTTGAAACGGGAAGGAGTTGGATATCACATCTCATGTTATAGGAAGGGTCTCAGGTTTGGTATAAACATTGAGATATCACATCTCAGGCTATAGGAAGGGTCTCAGGATTGGAATGGGAAGGAGTTGGATATCATTTCTCATGCTATAGGAAGGGTCTCAGGTTTTGTTATGAGCATTGAGATATCACATCTCATGCTATAGGAAGGGTCTCAGGATTGGAATGGAAGGAGTTGGATATCACATCTCATGTTATAGGAAGGATCTCAGGTTTGGTATTAGAAGCATTGAGACATCACATCTCATGCTATAGGAAGGGTCTCAGGATTGGAATGGGAAGGAGTTGGATATCACATCTCATGCTATAGGAAGGGTCTCAGGATTGGAATGGGAAGGAGTTGTATATGACATCTCATGCCGTAGGGAGGGTCTCAGGTTTGGTATAAACATTGAGATATCACATCTCTGCTATCGAAAGGGTCTCAGGATTGGAATGGGAAGGAGTTGGATATCCCATCTCATGTTATAGGAAGAGTCTCAGGTTTGGTATTAGAAGCATTGAGATATCACATCTCATGCTATTGGAAGTGTCTCAGGATTGGAATGGGAAGGACTTGGGTATCACATCTCATGCTATAGGGAGGGTCTCAGGTTTGATATTAGAAGCATTGAGATATCACATCTCATGCTATAGGAAGGGTCTCAGGATTGGAATGGGAAGGAGTTGGATATCACATCTCATGCTATAGGAAGGGTCTCAGGTTTGGTATAAGCAGTGAGATATCACATCTCATGCTATAGGAAGTGTCTCAGGATTGGAATGGGAAGGAGTTGGATATCACATCTCATGTTATAGGAAGGATCTCAGGTTTGGTATAAGCATTGAGATATCACATCTCTGCTATCGGAAGGGTCTCAGGATTGGAATGGGAAGGAGTTGGATATTCCCATCTCATGTTATAGGAAGGGTCTCAGGTTTGGTATTAGAAGCATTGAGATATCACATTTCATGATATCGGAAGGGTCTTAAGATTGGAATGGGAAGGAGTTGGATATCACATCTCATGTTATAGGACGGGTCTCAGGTTTGGTATTAGAAGCATTGAGATATCAAGTCTCATGGTATAGGAAGGGTCTCAGAATTGAAATGGGAAGGAGTTGGATATCACATCTCAAGCTATAGGAAGGGTCTCAGGATTAGAATGGGAAGGAGTTTGATATCACATCTCATGCCATAGTATAGGTCTCAGGTTTGGTAGAAGCATTGGGATATCACATCTCATGCTATCGGAAGGGTATCGGGAGTGGATTTGGAAGGAGTTGGATATCCCATCTCATGCTATAGGAAGGGTCTCAGGTTGGAATGGGAAGGAGTTGGATATCACATCTCATGTTATAGGAAGGGTCTCAGGATTGGAATGGGAAGGACTTGGATATCACATCTCATGCTATAGGAAGGCTCTCAGGTTTGCAAGGGGAAAGAGTTGGATATCACATTTCATGTTAGAGGTAGGATCTCAGGTTTGGTATTAGAAGTATTGAGATATCACATCTCATGCTATCAGAAGGATCTCAGGTTTGGTATAGAAGCATTGAGATATCATATCTTATGCTATCAGAAGAGTCTCAGGATTGGAATGGGAAGGAGTTGGATATCACATCTCATGGTAAAGGGAGGGTCTCAGGTTTGGAAGATAAGGATTTGGATATCACATCTCATGTTATAGGAAGGATCTCAGGTTTGGTATTAGAAGTATTGAGATATCACATCTCATGCTATCGGAAGGATCTCAGGTTTGGTATAGAAGCATTGAGATATCATATCTTATGCTATCAGAAGGGTCTCAGGATTGGAATGGGAAGGAGTTGGATATCACATCTCATGCTAAAAGGAGGGTCTCAGGTTTGGAAGGGGAAGGATTTGGATATCACATCTCATGTTATAGGATGGATCTCAGGTTTGGTATTAGAAGTATTGAGATATCACATCTTATGTTATCGGAAGGATCTCAGGTTTGGTATTAGAAGTTTTGAGATATCACATCTCATGCTATAGGAAGGGTCTCAGGATTGGAATGGGAAGGAGTTGGATATCACATCTCATGCTAAAGGAAGGGTCTCAGGTTTAGTAGAAGCATTGAGATATCACATCTCATGCTATAGGAAGGGTCTCAGGATTGGAATGGGAAGGACTTAGATATCACATATCATGCTATAGGGAGGGTCTCAGTTTTTATATTAGAAGCATTGAGATATCACATCTCATGCTATCGGAAGTGTCTCAGGATTGGAATGGGAAGGAGCTGGATATCACATCTCATGCTAAAGGAAGGGTCTCAGGTTTGGAACGGGAAGGAGTTGGATATCACATATCATGTTATAGGAAGGGTCTCAGGTTTGTTATAAACATGGAGATATCACATCTCTGCTATCGGAAGTGTCTCAGGATTGGAATGGGAAGGAGTTGGATATCCCATCTCATGTTATAGGACGGGTCTCAGGTTTTTTATTAGAATCATTAAGATATCATATTGCATGCTGTAGGAAGGGTCTAAGGATTGGAATGGGAAGGACTTGGATATCACATCTCATGCTATAGATAGGCTCTCAGGTTTGGAAAGTGAAGGAGTTGGATATCACATTTCATGTTAGAGGAAGGATCTCAGGTTTGGTATTAGAGGCATTGAGATATCACATCTCAGGCTATAGGAAGGGTCTCAGGATTGGAATGGGAAGGAGTTGGATATCACATCTCATGCTATAGGAAGGGTCTCAGGTTTGGTATAAGCATTGAGATATCACATCTCATGCTATAGGAAGGGTCTCAGGATTGGAATGGAAGGAGTTGGATATCACATCTCATGTTATAGGAAGGATCTCAGGTTTGGTATTAGAAGCATTGAGACATCACATCTCATGCTATAGGAAGGGTCTCAGGATTGGAATGGGAAGGAGTTGGATATCACATCTCATGCTATAGGAAGGGTCTCAGGATTGGAATGGGAAGGAGTTGAATATGACATCTCATGCCGTAGGAAGGGTCTCAGGTTTGGTATAAACATTGAGATATCACATCTCTGCTATCGAAAGGGTCTCAGGATTGGAATGGGAAGGAGTTGGATATCCCATCTCATGTTATAGGAAGAGTCTCAGGTTTGGTATTAGAAGCATTGAGATATCACATCTCATGCTATAGGAAGTGTCTCAGGATTGGAATGGGAAGGACTTGGATATCACATCTCATGCTATAGGTAGGGTCTCAAGTTTGATATTAGAAGCATTGAGATATCACATCTCATGCTATAGGAAGGGTCTGAGGATTGGAATGGGAAGGAGTTGGATATCACATCTCATGCTATGGGAAGGGTCTCAGGTTTGGTATAAGCAGTGAGATATCACATCTCATGCTATAGGCAGTGTCTCAGGATTGGAATGGGAAGGAGTTGGATATCACATCTCATGTTATAGGAAGGATCTCAGATTTGGTATAAGCATTGAGATATCACATCTCTGCTATCGGAAGGGTCTCAGGATTGGAATTGGAAGGAGTTGGATATTCCCATCTCATGTTATAGGAAGGGTCTCAGGTTTGGTATTAGAAGCATTGAGATATCACATCTCATGCTATAGGAAGGGTCTCAGGATTGGAATGGGAAGGACTTGGATATCACATCTCATGCTATAGGGAGGGTCTCAAGTTTGATATTAGAAGCTTTGAGATATCACATCTCATGATAAAGGAAGGGTCTAAGGTTTGGAAGGGGAAAGATTTGGATATCACATCTCATGTTATATTACGGGTCTCAGGTTTGGTATTAGAAGCATTGAGATATCAAGTCTCAAAGTATAGGAAGGGTCTCAGAATTGGAATGGGAAGGAGTTGGATATCACATCTCAAGCTATAGGAAGGGTCTCAGGATTGGAATGGGAAGGACTTGGATATCACATCTCATGCTATAGGAAGGCTCTCAGGTTTGGAAGGGGAAAGAGTTGGATATCACATTTCATGTTAGAGGTAGGATCTCAGGTTTGGTATTAGAGGCATTGAGATATCACATCTCATGCTATCAGAAGGGTCTCAGGAATGGAATGGGAAGGAGTTGGATATCACATCTCATGCTAAAGGGAGGGTCTCAGGTTTGGAAGGGGAAGGATTTGGATATCACATCTCATGTTATAGGAAGGATCTCAGGTTTGGTATTAGAAGCATTGAGATATCACATCTCATGCTATCGGAAGGATCTCAGGTTTGGTATTAGAAGCATTGAGATATCACATCTCATGCTATCAGAAGAGTCTCAGGATTGGAATAGGAAGGAGTTGGATATCACATCTCATGCTAAAGGGAGGGTCTCAGGTTTGGAAGGGGAAGGATTTGGATATCACATCTCATGTTATCTGAAGGATCTCACGTTTGGTATTAGAAGTATTGAAATATCATATCTCATGCTATAGGAAGGGTCCCAGGATTGGAATGGGAAGGAGTTGGATATCACATCTCATGCTATAGGGAGGGTCTCAGGATTGGAATGGGACGGACTTAGATATCACATATCATGCTATAGGGAGGGTCTCAGTTTTGATATTAGAAGCATTGAGATATCACATCTCATGCTATCGGAAGTGTCTCAGGATTGGAATGGGAAGGAGCTGGATATCACATCTCATGCTAAAGGAAGGGTCTCAGGTTTGGAACGGGAAGGATTTGGATATCACATCTCATGTTATAGGAAGGGTGCTATAGATAGGCTCTTAGGTTTGGAAAGGGAAGGAGTTGGATATCACATTTCATGTTAGGGGAAGGATCTCAGGTTTGGTATTAGAAGCATTGAGATATCACATCTCATGCTATAGGAAGGGTCTCAGGATTGGAATGGGAAGTAGTTGGATATCACATCTCATGCTATAGGAAGGGTCTCAGGTTTGGTATAAGCATTGAGATATCACATCTCATGCTATAGGGCTGGTCTCAGGATTGGAATGGAAGGAGTTGGATATCACATCTCATGTTATAGGAAGGATCTCAGGTTTGGTATTAGAAGCATTGAGACATCACATCTCATGCTATAGGAAGGGTCTCAGGGTTGGAATGGGAAGGAGTTGGATATCACAACTCATCCAATAGGAAGTGTCTCAGGTTTGGAATGGGAAGGAATTGGATATCACATCTCATGTTATAGGAAGGATCTCAGGTTTGGTATTAGAAGCATTGAGATATCACATCTCATGCTATAGGAAGGGTCTCAGGGTTGGAATGTGAAGGATTTGGATATCACATCTCATGCTAAAGGAAGGGTCTCAGGTTTGGTAGAAGCATTGAGATATCACGTCTCTGCTATCGGAAGGGTCTCAGGATTGGATTGGGAAGGAGTTGGATATCCCTTCTCATGCTATAGGAAGGGTCTCAGGATTTGAATGGCAAGGAGTTGGATATCACATCTCATGCCATACGAAGGGTCTCAGGGTTGGTATAAGCATTGAGATATCACATCTCTGCTATCGGAAGGGTCTCAGGATTGGAATGGGAAGGAGTTGGATATTCCCATCTCATGTTATAGGAAGGGTCTCAGGTTTGGTATTAGAAGCATTGAGATATCACATCTCATGCTATAGGAAGGGTCTCAGGATTGGAATGGGAAGGACTTGGATATCACATCTCATGCTATAGGGAGGGTCTCAAGTTTGATATTAGAAGCTTTGAGATATCACATCTCATGATATCGGAAGGGTCTCAGGATTGGAATGGGAAGGAGTTGGATATCACATCTCATGATAAAGGAAGGGTCTAAGGTTTGGAAGGGGAAGGATTTGGATATCACATCTCATGTTATATTACGGGTCTCAGGTTTGGTATTAGAAGCATTGAGATATCAAGTCTCTGAGTATAGGAAGGGTCTCAGAATTGGAATGGGAAGGAGTTGGATATCACATCTCAAGCTATAGGAAGGGTCTCAGGATTGGAATGGGAAGGACTTGGATATCACATCTCATGCTATAGGAAGGCTCTCAGGTTTGGAAGGGGAAAGAGTTGGATATCACATTTCATGTTAGAGGTAGGATCTCAGGTTTGGTATTAGAGGCATTGAGATATCACATCTCATGCTATCAGAAGGGTCTCAGGAATGGAATGGGAAGGAGTTGGATATCACATCTCATGCTAAAGGGAGGGTCTCAGGTTTGGAAGGGGAAGGATTTGGATATCACATCTCATGTTATAGGAAGGATCTCAGGTTTGGTATTAGAAGCATTGAGATATCACATCTCATGCTATCGGAAGAATCTCAGGTTTGGTATTAGAAGCATTGAGATATCACATCTCATGCTATCAGAAGGGTCTCAGGATTGGAATGGGAAGGAGTTGGATATCACATCTCATGCTAAAGGGAGGGTCTCAGGTTTGGAAGGGGAAGGATTTGGATATCACATCTCATGTTATCGGAAGGATCTCACGTTTGGTATTAGAAGTATTGAGATATCATATCTCATGCTATAGGAAGGGTCTCAGGATTGGAATGGGAAGGAGTTGGATATCACATCTCATGCTATAGGAAGTGTCTCAGGATTGGAATGGGAAGGACTTGGATATCACATCTCATGCTATAGGTAGGGTCTCAAGTTTGATATTAGAAGCATTGAGATATCACATCTCATGCTATAGGAAGGGTCTGAGGATTGGAATGGGAAGGAGTTGGATATCACATCTCATGCTATGGGAAGGGTCTCAGGTTTGGTATAAGCAGTGAGATATCACATCTCATGCTATAGGAAGTGTCTCAGGATTGGAATGGGAAGGAGTTGGATATCACATCTCATGTTATAGGAAGGATCTCAGGTTTGGTATAAGCATTGAGATATCACATCTCTGCTATCGGAAGGGTCTCAGGATTGGAATGGGAAGGAGTTGGATATTCCCATCTCATGTTATAGGAAGGGTCTCAGGTTTGGTATTAGAAGCATTGAGATATCACATCTCATGCTATAGGAAGGGTCTCAGGATTGGAATGGGAAGGACTTGGATATCACATCTCATGCTATAGGGAGGGTCTCAAGTTTGATATTAGAAGCTTTGAGATATCACATCTCATGATATCGGAAGGGTCTCAGGATTGGAATGGGAAGGAGTTGGATATCACATCTCATGATAAAGGAAGGGTCTAAGGTTTGGAAGGGGAAGGATTTGGATATCACATCTCATGTTATATTACGGGTCTCACGTTTGGTATTAGAAGCATTGAGATATCAAGTCTCATAGTATAGGAAGGGTCTCAGAATTGGAATGGGAAGGAGTTGGATATCACATCTCAAGCTATAGGAAGGGTCTCAGGATTGGAATGGGAAGGACTTGGATATCACATCTCATGCTATAGGAAGGCTCTCAGGTTTGGAAGGGGAAAGAGTTGGATATCACATTTCATGTTAGAGGTAGGATCTCAGGTTTGGTATTAGAGGCATTGAGATATCACATCTCATGCTATCAGAAGGGTCTCAGGAATGGAATGGGAAGGAGTTGGATATCACATCTCATGCTAAAGGGAGGGTCTCAGGTTTGGAAGGGGAAGGATTTGGATATCACATCTCATGTTATAGGAAGGATCCCAGGTTTGGTATTAGAAGCATTGAGATATCACATCTCATGCTATCGGAAGGATCTCAAGTTTGGTATTAGAAGCATTGAGATATCACATCTCATGCTATCAGAAGAGTCTCAGGATTGGAATAGGAAGGAGTTGGATATCACATCTCATGCTAAAGGGAGGGTCTCAGGTTTGGAAGGGGAAGGATTTGGATATCACATCTCATGTTATCGGAAGGATCTCACGTTTGGTATTAGAAGTATTGAGATATCATATCTCATGCTATAGGAAGGGTCTCAGGATTGGAATGGGAAGGAGTTGGATATCACATCTCATGTTATAGGAAGGATCTCAGGTTTGGTATTAGAAGCATTGAGACATAACATCTCATGCTATAGGAAGGGTCTCAGGGTTGGAATGGGAAGGAGTTGGATATCACATCTCATCCAATAGGAAGGGTCTCAGCTTTGGAATGGGAAGGAATTGGATATCACATCTCATGTTATAGGAAGGATCTCAGGTTTGGTATTAGAAGCATTGAGATATCACATCTCATGCTATAGGAAGGGTCTCAGGATTGGAATGTGAAGGATTTGGATATCACATCTCATGCTAAAGGAAGGGTCTCAGGTTTGGAAGAAGCATTGAGATATCACGTCTCTGCTATCGGAAGGGTCTCAGGATTCGATTGGGAAGGAGTTGGATATCACATCTCATGCCATAGGAAGGGTCTCAGGTTTGGTATAAGCATTGAGATATCACATCTCTGCTATCGGAAGGGTCTCAGGATTGGATTGGGAAGGAATTGGATATCCCTTCTCATGCTATAGGAAGTGTCTCAGGTTGGAATGGGAAGGAGTTGGATATCACATCTCATGCTATAGGAAGGGTCTCAGGATTGGAATGGGAAGGACTTAGATATCACATATCATGCTATAGGGAGGGTCTCAGTTTTGATATTAGAATCATTGAGATATCACATCTCATGCTATCGGAAGTGTCTCAGGATTGGAATGGGAAGGAGCTGGATATCACATCTCATGCTAAAGGAAGGATCTCAGGTTTGAAACGGGAAGGAGTTGGATATCACATCTCATGTTATAGGAAGGGTCTCAGGTTTGGTATAAACATTGAGATATCACATCTCAGGCTATAGGAAGGGTCTCAGGATTGGAATGGGAAGGAGTTGGATATCATTTCTCATGCTATAGGAAGGGTCTCAGGTTTTGTTATGAGCATTGAGATATCACATCTCATGCTATAGGAAGGGTCTCAGGATTGGAATGGAAGGAGTTGGATATCACATCTCATGTTATAGGAAGGATCTCAGGTTTGGTATTAGAAGCATTGAGACATCACATCTCATGCTATAGGAAGGGTCTCAGGATTGGAATGGGAAGGAGTTGGATATCACATCTCATGCTATAGGAAGGGTCTCAGGATTGGAATGGGAAGGAGTTGTATATGACATCTCATGCCGTAGGGAGGGTCTCAGGTTTGGTATAAACATTGAGATATCACATCTCTGCTATCGAAAGGGTCTCAGGATTGGAATGGGAAGGAGTTGGATATCCCATCTCATGTTATAGGAAGAGTCTCAGGTTTGGTATTAGAAGCATTGAGATATCACATCTCATGCTATTGGAAGTGTCTCAGGATTGGAATGGGAAGGACTTGGGTATCACATCTCATGCTATAGGGAGGGTCTCAGGTTTGATATTAGAAGCATTGAGATATCACATCTCATGCTATAGGAAGGGTCTCAGGATTGGAATGGGAAGGAGTTGGATATCACATCTCATGCTATAGGAAGGGTCTCAGGTTTGGTATAAGCAGTGAGATATCACATCTCATGCTATAGGAAGTGTCTCAGGATTGGAATGGGAAGGAGTTGGATATCACATCTCATGTTATAGGAAGGATCTCAGGTTTGGTATAAGCATTGAGATATCACATCTCTGCTATCGGAAGGGTCTCAGGATTGGAATGGGAAGGAGTTGGATATTCCCATCTCATGTTATAGGAAGGGTCTCAGGTTTGGTATTAGAAGCATTGAGATATCACATTTCATGATATCGGAAGGGTCTTAAGATTGGAATGGGAAGGAGTTGGATATCACATCTCATGTTATAGGACGGGTCTCAGGTTTGGTATTAGAAGCATTGAGATATCAAGTCTCATGGTATAGGAAGGGTCTCAGAATTGAAATGGGAAGGAGTTGGATATCACATCTCAAGCTATAGGAAGGGTCTCAGGATTAGAATGGGAAGGAGTTTGATATCACATCTCATGCCATAGTATAGGTCTCAGGTTTGGTAGAAGCATTGGGATATCACATCTCATGCTATCGGAAGGGTATCGGGAGTGGATTTGGAAGGAGTTGGATATCCCATCTCATGCTATAGGAAGGGTCTCAGGTTGGAATGGGAAGGAGTTGGATATCACATCTCATGTTATAGGAAGGGTCTCAGGATTGGAATGGGAAGGACTTGGATATCACATCTCATGCTATAGGAAGGCTCTCAGGTTTGCAAGGGGAAAGAGTTGGATATCACATTTCATGTTAGAGGTAGGATCTCAGGTTTGGTATTAGAAGTATTGAGATATCACATCTCATGCTATCAGAAGGATCTCAGGTTTGGTATAGAAGCATTGAGATATCATATCTTATGCTATCAGAAGAGTCTCAGGATTGGAATGGGAAGGAGTTGGATATCACATCTCATGGTAAAGGGAGGGTCTCAGGTTTGGAAGATAAGGATTTGGATATCACATCTCATGTTATAGGAAGGATCTCAGGTTTGGTATTAGAAGTATTGAGATATCACATCTCATGCTATCGGAAGGATCTCAGGTTTGGTATAGAAGCATTGAGATATCATATCTTATGCTATCAGAAGGGTCTCAGGATTGGAATGGGAAGGAGTTGGATATCACATCTCATGCTAAAAGGAGGGTCTCAGGTTTGGAAGGGGAAGGATTTGGATATCACATCTCATGTTATAGGATGGATCTCAGGTTTGGTATTAGAAGTATTGAGATATCACATCTTATGTTATCGGAAGGATCTCAGGTTTGGTATTAGAAGTTTTGAGATATCACATCTCATGCTATAGGAAGGGTCTCAGGATTGGAATGGGAAGGAGTTGGATATCACATCTCATGCTAAAGGAAGGGTCTCAGGTTTAGTAGAAGCATTGAGATATCACATCTCATGCTATAGGAAGGGTCTCAGGATTGGAATGGGAAGGACTTAGATATCACATATCATGCTATAGGGAGGGTCTCAGTTTTTATATTAGAAGCATTGAGATATCACATCTCATGCTATCGGAAGTGTCTCAGGATTGGAATGGGAAGGAGCTGGATATCACATCTCATGCTAAAGGAAGGGTCTCAGGTTTGGAACGGGAAGGAGTTGGATATCACATATCATGTTATAGGAAGGGTCTCAGGTTTGTTATAAACATGGAGATATCACATCTCTGCTATCGGAAGTGTCTCAGGATTGGAATGGGAAGGAGTTGGATATCCCATCTCATGTTATAGGACGGGTCTCAGGTTTTTTATTAGAATCATTAAGATATCATATTGCATGCTGTAGGAAGGGTCTAAGGATTGGAATGGGAAGGACTTGGATATCACATCTCATGCTATAGATAGGCTCTCAGGTTTGGAAAGTGAAGGAGTTGGATATCACATTTCATGTTAGAGGAAGGATCTCAGGTTTGGTATTAGAGGCATTGAGATATCACATCTCAGGCTATAGGAAGGGTCTCAGGATTGGAATGGGAAGGAGTTGGATATCACATCTCATGCTATAGGAAGGGTCTCAGGTTTGGTATAAGCATTGAGATATCACATCTCATGCTATAGGAAGGGTCTCAGGATTGGAATGGAAGGAGTTGGATATCACATCTCATGTTATAGGAAGGATCTCAGGTTTGGTATTAGAAGCATTGAGACATCACATCTCATGCTATAGGAAGGGTCTCAGGATTGGAATGGGAAGGAGTTGGATATCACATCTCATGCTATAGGAAGGGTCTCAGGATTGGAATGGGAAGGAGTTGAATATGACATCTCATGCCGTAGGAAGGGTCTCAGGTTTGGTATAAACATTGAGATATCACATCTCTGCTATCGAAAGGGTCTCAGGATTGGAATGGGAAGGAGTTGGATATCCCATCTCATGTTATAGGAAGAGTCTCAGGTTTGGTATTAGAAGCATTGAGATATCACATCTCATGCTATAGGAAGTGTCTCAGGATTGGAATGGGAAGGACTTGGATATCACATCTCATGCTATAGGTAGGGTCTCAAGTTTGATATTAGAAGCATTGAGATATCACATCTCATGCTATAGGAAGGGTCTGAGGATTGGAATGGGAAGGAGTTGGATATCACATCTCATGCTATGGGAAGGGTCTCAGGTTTGGTATAAGCAGTGAGATATCACATCTCATGCTATAGGCAGTGTCTCAGGATTGGAATGGGAAGGAGTTGGATATCACATCTCATGTTATAGGAAGGATCTCAGATTTGGTATAAGCATTGAGATATCACATCTCTGCTATCGGAAGGGTCTCAGGATTGGAATTGGAAGGAGTTGGATATTCCCATCTCATGTTATAGGAAGGGTCTCAGGTTTGGTATTAGAAGCATTGAGATATCACATCTCATGCTATAGGAAGGGTCTCAGGATTGGAATGGGAAGGACTTGGATATCACATCTCATGCTATAGGGAGGGTCTCAAGTTTGATATTAGAAGCTTTGAGATATCACATCTCATGATAAAGGAAGGGTCTAAGGTTTGGAAGGGGAAAGATTTGGATATCACATCTCATGTTATATTACGGGTCTCAGGTTTGGTATTAGAAGCATTGAGATATCAAGTCTCAAAGTATAGGAAGGGTCTCAGAATTGGAATGGGAAGGAGTTGGATATCACATCTCAAGCTATAGGAAGGGTCTCAGGATTGGAATGGGAAGGACTTGGATATCACATCTCATGCTATAGGAAGGCTCTCAGGTTTGGAAGGGGAAAGAGTTGGATATCACATTTCATGTTAGAGGTAGGATCTCAGGTTTGGTATTAGAGGCATTGAGATATCACATCTCATGCTATCAGAAGGGTCTCAGGAATGGAATGGGAAGGAGTTGGATATCACATCTCATGCTAAAGGGAGGGTCTCAGGTTTGGAAGGGGAAGGATTTGGATATCACATCTCATGTTATAGGAAGGATCTCAGGTTTGGTATTAGAAGCATTGAGATATCACATCTCATGCTATCGGAAGGATCTCAGGTTTGGTATTAGAAGCATTGAGATATCACATCTCATGCTATCAGAAGAGTCTCAGGATTGGAATAGGAAGGAGTTGGATATCACATCTCATGCTAAAGGGAGGGTCTCAGGTTTGGAAGGGGAAGGATTTGGATATCACATCTCATGTTATCTGAAGGATCTCACGTTTGGTATTAGAAGTATTGAAATATCATATCTCATGCTATAGGAAGGGTCCCAGGATTGGAATGGGAAGGAGTTGGATATCACATCTCATGCTATAGGGAGGGTCTCAGGATTGGAATGGGACGGACTTAGATATCACATATCATGCTATAGGGAGGGTCTCAGTTTTGATATTAGAAGCATTGAGATATCACATCTCATGCTATCGGAAGTGTCTCAGGATTGGAATGGGAAGGAGCTGGATATCACATCTCATGCTAAAGGAAGGGTCTCAGGTTTGGAACGGGAAGGATTTGGATATCACATCTCATGTTATAGGAAGGGTGCTATAGATAGGCTCTTAGGTTTGGAAAGGGAAGGAGTTGGATATCACATTTCATGTTAGGGGAAGGATCTCAGGTTTGGTATTAGAAGCATTGAGATATCACATCTCATGCTATAGGAAGGGTCTCAGGATTGGAATGGGAAGTAGTTGGATATCACATCTCATGCTATAGGAAGGGTCTCAGGTTTGGTATAAGCATTGAGATATCACATCTCATGCTATAGGGCTGGTCTCAGGATTGGAATGGAAGGAGTTGGATATCACATCTCATGTTATAGGAAGGATCTCAGGTTTGGTATTAGAAGCATTGAGACATCACATCTCATGCTATAGGAAGGGTCTCAGGGTTGGAATGGGAAGGAGTTGGATATCACAACTCATCCAATAGGAAGTGTCTCAGGTTTGGAATGGGAAGGAATTGGATATCACATCTCATGTTATAGGAAGGATCTCAGGTTTGGTATTAGAAGCATTGAGATATCACATCTCATGCTATAGGAAGGGTCTCAGGGTTGGAATGTGAAGGATTTGGATATCACATCTCATGCTAAAGGAAGGGTCTCAGGTTTGGTAGAAGCATTGAGATATCACGTCTCTGCTATCGGAAGGGTCTCAGGATTGGATTGGGAAGGAGTTGGATATCCCTTCTCATGCTATAGGAAGGGTCTCAGGATTTGAATGGCAAGGAGTTGGATATCACATCTCATGCCATACGAAGGGTCTCAGGGTTGGTATAAGCATTGAGATATCACATCTCTGCTATCGGAAGGGTCTCAGGATTGGAATGGGAAGGAGTTGGATATTCCCATCTCATGTTATAGGAAGGGTCTCAGGTTTGGTATTAGAAGCATTGAGATATCACATCTCATGCTATAGGAAGGGTCTCAGGATTGGAATGGGAAGGACTTGGATATCACATCTCATGCTATAGGGAGGGTCTCAAGTTTGATATTAGAAGCTTTGAGATATCACATCTCATGATATCGGAAGGGTCTCAGGATTGGAATGGGAAGGAGTTGGATATCACATCTCATGATAAAGGAAGGGTCTAAGGTTTGGAAGGGGAAGGATTTGGATATCACATCTCATGTTATATTACGGGTCTCAGGTTTGGTATTAGAAGCATTGAGATATCAAGTCTCTGAGTATAGGAAGGGTCTCAGAATTGGAATGGGAAGGAGTTGGATATCACATCTCAAGCTATAGGAAGGGTCTCAGGATTGGAATGGGAAGGACTTGGATATCACATCTCATGCTATAGGAAGGCTCTCAGGTTTGGAAGGGGAAAGAGTTGGATATCACATTTCATGTTAGAGGTAGGATCTCAGGTTTGGTATTAGAGGCATTGAGATATCACATCTCATGCTATCAGAAGGGTCTCAGGAATGGAATGGGAAGGAGTTGGATATCACATCTCATGCTAAAGGGAGGGTCTCAGGTTTGGAAGGGGAAGGATTTGGATATCACATCTCATGTTATAGGAAGGATCTCAGGTTTGGTATTAGAAGCATTGAGATATCACATCTCATGCTATCGGAAGAATCTCAGGTTTGGTATTAGAAGCATTGAGATATCACATCTCATGCTATCAGAAGGGTCTCAGGATTGGAATGGGAAGGAGTTGGATATCACATCTCATGCTAAAGGGAGGGTCTCAGGTTTGGAAGGGGAAGGATTTGGATATCACATCTCATGTTATCGGAAGGATCTCACGTTTGGTATTAGAAGTATTGAGATATCATATCTCATGCTATAGGAAGGGTCTCAGGATTGGAATGGGAAGGAGTTGGATATCACATCTCATGCTATAGGAAGTGTCTCAGGATTGGAATGGGAAGGACTTGGATATCACATCTCATGCTATAGGTAGGGTCTCAAGTTTGATATTAGAAGCATTGAGATATCACATCTCATGCTATAGGAAGGGTCTGAGGATTGGAATGGGAAGGAGTTGGATATCACATCTCATGCTATGGGAAGGGTCTCAGGTTTGGTATAAGCAGTGAGATATCACATCTCATGCTATAGGAAGTGTCTCAGGATTGGAATGGGAAGGAGTTGGATATCACATCTCATGTTATAGGAAGGATCTCAGGTTTGGTATAAGCATTGAGATATCACATCTCTGCTATCGGAAGGGTCTCAGGATTGGAATGGGAAGGAGTTGGATATTCCCATCTCATGTTATAGGAAGGGTCTCAGGTTTGGTATTAGAAGCATTGAGATATCACATCTCATGCTATAGGAAGGGTCTCAGGATTGGAATGGGAAGGACTTGGATATCACATCTCATGCTATAGGGAGGGTCTCAAGTTTGATATTAGAAGCTTTGAGATATCACATCTCATGATATCGGAAGGGTCTCAGGATTGGAATGGGAAGGAGTTGGATATCACATCTCATGATAAAGGAAGGGTCTAAGGTTTGGAAGGGGAAGGATTTGGATATCACATCTCATGTTATATTACGGGTCTCACGTTTGGTATTAGAAGCATTGAGATATCAAGTCTCATAGTATAGGAAGGGTCTCAGAATTGGAATGGGAAGGAGTTGGATATCACATCTCAAGCTATAGGAAGGGTCTCAGGATTGGAATGGGAAGGACTTGGATATCACATCTCATGCTATAGGAAGGCTCTCAGGTTTGGAAGGGGAAAGAGTTGGATATCACATTTCATGTTAGAGGTAGGATCTCAGGTTTGGTATTAGAGGCATTGAGATATCACATCTCATGCTATCAGAAGGGTCTCAGGAATGGAATGGGAAGGAGTTGGATATCACATCTCATGCTAAAGGGAGGGTCTCAGGTTTGGAAGGGGAAGGATTTGGATATCACATCTCATGTTATAGGAAGGATCCCAGGTTTGGTATTAGAAGCATTGAGATATCACATCTCATGCTATCGGAAGGATCTCAAGTTTGGTATTAGAAGCATTGAGATATCACATCTCATGCTATCAGAAGAGTCTCAGGATTGGAATAGGAAGGAGTTGGATATCACATCTCATGCTAAAGGGAGGGTCTCAGGTTTGGAAGGGGAAGGATTTGGATATCACATCTCATGTTATCGGAAGGATCTCACGTTTGGTATTAGAAGTATTGAGATATCATATCTCATGCTATAGGAAGGGTCTCAGGATTGGAATGGGAAGGAGTTGGATATCACATCTCATGCTATAGGGAGGGTCTCAGGATTGGAATGGGAAGGACTTAGATATCACATATCATGCTATAGGGAGGGTCTCAGTTTTGATATTAGAAGCATTGAGATATCACATCTCATGCTATCGGAAGTGTCTCAGGATTGGAATGGGAAGGTGCTGGATATCACATCTCATGCTAAAGGAAGGGTCTCAGGTTTGGAACGGGAAGGATTTGGATATCACATCTCATGTTATAGGAAGGGTCTCAGGTTTGGTATAAGCATTGAGATATCACATCTCTGCTATCGGAAGTGTCGCAGGATTGGAATGGGAAGGAGTTGGATATCCCATCTCATGTTATAGGACGTGTCTCAGGTTTGTTATTAGAATCATTGAGATATCATATTGCATGCTGTAGGAAGGGTCTAAGGGTTGGAATGGGATGGACTTGGATATCACATCTCATGCTATAGATAGGCTCTTAGGTTTGGAAAGGGAAGGAGTTGGATATCACATTTCATGTTAGAGGAAGGATCTCAGGTTTGGTATTAGAAGCATTGAGATATCACATCTCATGCTATAGGAAGGGTCTCAGGATTGGAATGGGAAGCAGTTGGATATCACATCTCATGCTATAGGAAGGGTCTCAGGTTTGGTATAAGCATTGAGATATCACATCTCATGCTATAGGACGGGTCTCAGGATTGGAATGGAAGGAGTTGGATATCATATCACATCTCATGTTATAGGAAGGATCTCAGGTTTGGTATTAGAAGCATTGAGACATAACATCTCATGCTATAGGAAGGGTCTCAGGGTTGGAATGGGAAGGAGTTGGATATCACATCTCATCCAATAGGAAGGGTCTCAGCTTTGGAATGGGAAGGAATTGGATATCACATCTCATGTTATAGGAAGGATCTCAGGTTTGGTATTAGAAGCATTGAGATATCACATCTCATGCTATAGGAAGGGTCTCAGGATTGGAATGTGAAGGATTTGGATATCACATCTCATGCTAAAGGAAGGGTCTCAGGTTTGGAAGAAGCATTGAGATATCACGTCTCTGCTATCGGAAGGGTCTCAGGATTCGATTGGGAAGGAGTTGGATATCACATCTCATGCCATAGGAAGGGTCTCAGGTTTGGTATAAGCATTGAGATATCACATCTCTGCTATCGGAAGGGTCTCAGGATTGGATTGGGAAGGAATTGGATATCCCTTCTCATGCTATAGGAAGTGTCTCAGGTTGGAATGGGAAGGAGTTGGATATCACATCTCATGCTATAGGAAGGGTCTCAGGATTGGAATGGGAAGGACTTAGATATCACATATCATGCTATAGGGAGGGTCTCAGTTTTGATATTAGAATCATTGAGATATCACATCTCATGCTATCGGAAGTGTCTCAGGATTGGAATGGGAAGGAGCTGTATATCACATCTCATGCTAAAGGAAGGATCTCAGGTTTGAAACGGGAAGGAGTTGGATATCACATCTCATGTTATAGGAAGGGTCTCAGGTTTGGTATAAACATTGAGATATCACATCTCAGGCTATAGGAAGGGTCTCAGGATTGGAATGGGAAGGAGTTGGATATCATTTCTCATGCTATAGGAAGGGTCTCAGGTTTTGTTATGAGCATTGAGATATCACATCTCATGCTATAGGAAGGGTCTCAGGATTGGAATGGAAGGAGTTGGATATCACATCTCATGTTATAGGAAGGATCTCAGGTTTGGTATTAGAAGCATTGAGACATCACATCTCATGCTATAGGAAGGGTCTCAGGATTGGAATGGGAAGGAGTTGGATATCACATCTCATGCTATAGGAAGGGTCTCAGGATTGGAATGGGAAGGAGTTGTATATGACATCTCATGCCGTAGGGAGGGTCTCAGGTTTGGTATAAACATTGAGATATCACATCTCTGCTATCGAAAGGGTCTCAGGATTGGAATGGGAAGGAGTTGGATATCCCATCTCATGTTATAGGAAGAGTCTCAGGTTTGGTATTAGAAGCATTGAGATATCACATCTCATGCTATTGGAAGTGTCTCAGGATTGGAATGGGAAGGACTTGGGTATCACATCTCATGCTATAGGGAGGGTCTCAGGTTTGATATTAGAAGCATTGAGATATCACATCTCATGCTATAGGAAGGGTCTCAGGATTGGAATGGGAAGGAGTTGGATATCACATCTCATGCTATAGGAAGGGTCTCAGGTTTGGTATAAGCAGTGAGATATCACATCTCATGCTATAGGAAGTGTCTCAGGATTGGAATGGGAAGGAGTTGGATATCACATCTCATGTTATAGGAAGGATCTCAGGTTTGGTATAAGCATTGAGATATCACATCTCTGCTATCGGAAGGGTCTCAGGATTGGAATGGGAAGGAGTTGGATATTCCCATCTCATGTTATAGGAAGGGTCTCAGGTTTGGTATTAGAAGCATTGAGATATCACATTTCATGATATCGGAAGGGTCTTAAGATTGGAATGGGAAGGAGTTGGATATCACATCTCATGTTATAGGACGGGTCTCAGGTTTGGTATTAGAAGCATTGAGATATCAAGTCTCATGGTATAGGAAGGGTCTCAGAATTGAAATGGGAAGGAGTTGGATATCACATCTCAAGCTATAGGAAGGGTCTCAGGATTAGAATGGGAAGGAGTTTGATATCACATCTCATGCCATAGTATAGGTCTCAGGTTTGGTAGAAGCATTGGGATATCACATCTCATGCTATCGGAAGGGTATCGGGAGTGGATTTGGAAGGAGTTGGATATCCCATCTCATGCTATAGGAAGGGTCTCAGGTTGGAATGGGAAGGAGTTGGATATCACATCTCATGTTATAGGAAGGGTCTCAGGATTGGAATGGGAAGGACTTGGATATCACATCTCATGCTATAGGAAGGCTCTCAGGTTTGCAAGGGGAAAGAGTTGGATATCACATTTCATGTTAGAGGTAGGATCTCAGGTTTGGTATTAGAAGTATTGAGATATCACATCTCATGCTATCAGAAGGATCTCAGGTTTGGTATAGAAGCATTGAGATATCATATCTTATGCTATCAGAAGAGTCTCAGGATTGGAATGGGAAGGAGTTGGATATCACATCTCATGGTAAAGGGAGGGTCTCAGGTTTGGAAGATAAGGATTTGGATATCACATCTCATGTTATAGGAAGGATCTCAGGTTTGGTATTAGAAGTATTGAGATATCACATCTCATGCTATCGGAAGGATCTCAGGTTTGGTATAGAAGCATTGAGATATCATATCTTATGCTATCAGAAGGGTCTCAGGATTGGAATGGGAAGGAGTTGGATATCACATCTCATGCTAAAAGGAGGGTCTCAGGTTTGGAAGGGGAAGGATTTGGATATCACATCTCATGTTATAGGATGGATCTCAGGTTTGGTATTAGAAGTATTGAGATATCACATCTTATGTTATCGGAAGGATCTCAGGTTTGGTATTAGAAGTTTTGAGATATCACATCTCATGCTATAGGAAGACTCTCAGGATTGGAATGGGAAGGAGTTGGATATCACATCTCATGCTAAAGGAAGGGTCTCAGGTTTAGTAGAAGCATTGAGATATCACATCTCATGCTATAGGAAGGGTCTCAGGATTGGAATGGGAAGGACTTAGATATCACATATCATGCTATAGGGAGGGTCTCAGTTTTTATATTAGAAGCATTGAGATATCACATCTCATGCTATCGGAAGTGTCTCAGGATTGGAATGGGAAGGAGCTGGATATCACATCTCATGCTAAAGGAAGGGTCTCAGGTTTGGAACGGGAAGGAGTTGGATATCACATATCATGTTATAGGAAGGGTCTCAGGTTTGTTATAAACATGGAGATATCACATCTCTGCTATCGGAAGTGTCTCAGGATTGGAATGGGAAGGAGTTGGATATCCCATCTCATGTTATAGGACGGGTCTCAGGTTTTTTATTAGAATCATTAAGATATCATATTGCATGCTGTAGGAAGGGTCTAAGGATTGGAATGGGAAGGACTTGGATATCACATCTCATGCTATAGATAGGCTCTCAGGTTTGGAAAGTGAAGGAGTTGGATATCACATTTCATGTTAGAGGAAGGATCTCAGGTTTGGTATTAGAGGCATTGAGATATCACATCTCAGGCTATAGGAAGGGTCTCAGGATTGGAATGGGAAGGAGTTGGATATCACATCTCATGCTATAGGAAGGGTCTCAGGTTTGGTATAAGCATTGAGATATCACATCTCATGCTATAGGAAGGGTCTCAGGATTGGAATGGAAGGAGTTGGATATCACATCTCATGTTATAGGAAGGATCTCAGGTTTGGTATTAGAAGCATTGAGACATCACATCTCATGCTATAGGAAGGGTCTCAGGATTGGAATGGGAAGGAGTTGGATATCACATCTCATGCTATAGGAAGGGTCTCAGGATTGGAATGGGAAGGAGTTGAATATGACATCTCATGCCGTAGGAAGGGTCTCAGGTTTGGTATAAACATTGAGATATCACATCTCTGCTATCGAAAGGGTCTCAGGATTGGAATGGGAAGGAGTTGGATATCCCATCTCATGTTATAGGAAGAGTCTCAGGTTTGGTATTAGAAGCATTGAGATATCACATCTCATGCTATAGGAAGTGTCTCAGGATTGGAATGGGAAGGACTTGGATATCACATCTCATGCTATAGGTAGGGTCTCAAGTTTGATATTAGAAGCATTGAGATATCACATCTCATGCTATAGGAAGGGTCTGAGGATTGGAATGGGAAGGAGTTGGATATCACATCTCATGCTATGGGAAGGGTCTCAGGTTTGGTATAAGCAGTGAGATATCACATCTCATGCTATAGGCAGTGTCTCAGGATTGGAATGGGAAGGAGTTGGATATCACATCTCATGTTATAGGAAGGATCTCAGATTTGGTATAAGCATTGAGATATCACATCTCTGCTATCGGAAGGGTCTCAGGATTGGAATGGGAAGGAGTTGGATATTCCCATCTCATGTTATAGGAAGGGTCTCAGGTTTGGTATTAGAAGCATTGAGATATCACATCTCATGCTATAGGAAGGGTCTCAGGATTGGAATGGGAAGGACTTGGATATCACATCTCATGCTATAGGGAGGGTCTCAAGTTTGATATTAGAAGCTTTGAGATATCACATCTCATGATAAAGGAAGGGTCTAAGGTTTGGAAGGGGAAAGATTTGGATATCACATCTCATGTTATATTACGGGTCTCAGGTTTGGTATTAGAAACATTGAGATATCAAGTCTCAAAGTATAGGAAGGGTCTCAGAATTGGAATGGGAAGGAGTTGGATATCACATCTCAAGCTATAGGAAGGGTCTCAGGATTGGAATGGGAAGGACTTGGATATCACATCTCATGCTATAGGAAGGCTCTCAGGTTTGGAAGGGGAAAGAGTTGGATATCACATTTCATGTTAGAGGTAGGATCTCAGGTTTGGTATTAGAGGCATTGAGATATCACATCTCATGCTATCAGAAGGGTCTCAGGAATGGAATGGGAAGGAGTTGGATATCACATCTCATGCTAAAGGGAGGGTCTCAGGTTTGGAAGGGGAAGGATTTGGATATCACATCTCATGTTATAGGAAGGATCTCAGGTTTGGTATTAGAAGCATTGAGATATCACATCTCATGCTATCGGAAGGATCTCAGGTTTGGTATTAGAAGCATTGAGATATCACATCTCATGCTATCAGAAGAGTCTCAGGATTGGAATAGGAAGGAGTTGGATATCACATCTCATGCTAAAGGGAGGGTCTCAGGTTTGGAAGGGGAAGGATTTGGATATCACATCTCATGTTATCTGAAGGATCTCACGTTTGGTATTAGAAGTATTGAAATATCATATCTCATGCTATAGGAAGGGTCCCAGGATTGGAATGGGAAGGAGTTGGATATCACATCTCATGCTATAGGGAGGGTCTCAGGATTGGAATGGGACGGACTTAGATATCACATATCATGCTATAGGGAGGGTCTCAGTTTTGATATTAGAAGCATTGAGATATCACATCTCATGCTATCGGAAGTGTCTCAGGATTGGAATGGGAAGGAGCTGGATATCACATCTCATGCTAAAGGAAGGGTCTCAGGTTTGGAACGGGAAGGATTTGGATATCACATCTCATGTTATAGGAAGGGTGCTATAGATAGGCTCTTAGGTTTGGAAAGGGAAGGAGTTGGATATCACATTTCATGTTAGGGGAAGGATCTCAGGTTTGGTATTAGAAGCATTGAGATATCACATCTCATGCTATAGGAAGGGTCTCAGGATTGGAATGGGAAGTAGTTGGATATCACATCTCATGCTATAGTAAGGGTCTCAGGTTTGGTATAAGCATTGAGATATCACATCTCATGCTATAGGGCTGGTCTCAGGATTGGAATGGAAGGAGTTGGATATCACATCTCATGTTATAGGAAGGATCTCAGGTTTGGTATTAGAAGCATTGAGACATCACATCTCATGCTATAGGAAGGGTCTCAGGGTTGGAATGGGAAGGAGTTGGATATCACAACTCATCCAATAGGAAGGGTCTCAGGTTTGGAATGGGAAGGAATTGGATATCACATCTCATGTTATAGGAAGGATCTCAGGTTTGGTATTAGAAGCATTGAGATATCACATCTCATGCTATAGGAAGGGTCTCAGGGTTGGAATGTGAAGGATTTGGATATCACATCTCATGCTAAAGGAAGGGTCTCAGGTTTGGTAGAAGCATTGAGATATCACGTCTCTGCTATCGGAAGGGTCTCAGGATTGGATTGGGAAGGAGTTGGATATCCCTTCTCATGCTATAGGAAGGGTCTCAGGATTTGAATGGCAAGGAGTTGGATATCACATCTCATGCCATACGAAGGGTCTCAGGGTTGGTATAAGCATTGAGATATCACATCTCTGCTATCGGAAGGGTCTCAGGATTGGAATGGGAAGGAGTTGGATATTCCCATCTCATGTTATAGGAAGGGTCTCAGGTTTGGTATTAGAAGCATTGAGATATCACATCTCATGCTATAGGAAGGGTCTCAGGATTGGAATGGGAAGGACTTGGATATCACATCTCATGCTATAGGGAGGGTCTCAAGTTTGATATTAGAAGCTTTGAGATATCACATCTCATGATATCGGAAGGGTCTCAGGATTGGAATGGGAAGGAGTTGGATATCACATCTCATGATAAAGGAAGGGTCTAAGGTTTGGAAGGGGAAGGATTTGGATATCACATCTCATGTTATATTACGGGTCTCAGGTTTGGTATTAGAAGCATTGAGATATCAAGTCTCTGAGTATAGGAAGGGTCTCAGAATTGGAATGGGAAGGAGTTGGATATCACATCTCAAGCTATAGGAAGGGTCTCAGGATTGGAATGGGAAGGACTTGGATATCACATCTCATGCTATAGGAAGGCTCTCAGGTTTGGAAGGGGAAAGAGTTGGATATCACATTTCATGTTAGAGGTAGGATCTCAGGTTTGGTATTAGAGGCATTGAGATATCACATCTCATGCTATCAGAAGGGTCTCAGGAATGGAATGGGAAGGAGTTGGATATCACATCTCATGCTAAAGGGAGGGTCTCAGGTTTGGAAGGGGAAGGATTTGGATATCACATCTCATGTTATAGGAAGGATCTCAGGTTTGGTATTAGAAGCATTGAGATATCACATCTCATGCTATCGGAAGAATCTCAGGTTTGGTATTAGAAGCATTGAGATATCACATCTCATGCTATCAGAAGGGTCTCAGGATTGGAATGGGAAGGAGTTGGATATCACATCTCATGCTAAAGGGAGGGTCTCAGGTTTGGAAGGGGAAGGATTTGGATATCACATCTCATGTTATCGGAAGGATCTCACGTTTGGTATTAGAAGTATTGAGATATCATATCTCATGCTATAGGAAGGGTCTCAGGATTGGAATGGGAAGGAGTTGGATATCACATCTCATGCTATAGGAAGTGTCTCAGGATTGGAATGGGAAGGACTTGGATATCACATCTCATGCTATAGGTAGGGTCTCAAGTTTGATATTAGAAGCATTGAGATATCACATCTCATGCTATAGGAAGGGTCTGAGGATTGGAATGGGAAGGAGTTGGATATCACATCTCATGCTATGGGAAGGGTCTCAGGTTTGGTATAAGCAGTGAGATATCACATCTCATGCTATAGGAAGTGTCTCAGGATTGGAATGGGAAGGAGTTGGATATCACATCTCATGTTATAGGAAGGATCTCAGGTTTGGTATAAGCATTGAGATATCACATCTCTGCTATCGGAAGGGTCTCAGGATTGGAATGGGAAGGAGTTGGATATTCCCATCTCATGTTATAGGAAGGGTCTCAGGTTTGGTATTAGAAGCATTGAGATATCACATCTCATGCTATAGGAAGGGTCTCAGGATTGGAATGGGAAGGACTTGGATATCACATCTCATGCTATAGGGAGGGTCTCAAGTTTGATATTAGAAGCTTTGAGATATCACATCTCATGATATCGGAAGGGTCTCAGGATTGGAATGGGAAGGAGTTGGATATCACATCTCATGATAAAGGAAGGGTCTAAGGTTTGGAAGGGGAAGGATTTGGATATCACATCTCATGTTATATTACGGGTCTCAGGTTTGGTATTAGAAGCATTGAGATATGAAGTCTCAAAGTATAGGAAGGGTCTCAGAATTGGAATGGGAAGGAGTTGGATATCACATCTCAAGCTATAGGAAGGGTCTCAGGATTGGAATGGGAAGGACTTGGATATCACATCTCATGCTATAGGAAGGCTCTCAGGTTTGGAAGGGGAAAGAGTTGGATATCACATTTCATGTTAGAGGTAGGATCTCAGGTTTGGTATTAGAGGCATTGAGATATCACATCTCATGCTATCAGAAGGGTCTCAGGAATGGAATGGGAAGGAGTTGGATATCACATCTCATGCTAAAGGGAGGGTCTCAGGTTTGGAAGGGGAAGGATTTGGATATCACATCTCATGTTATAGGAAGGATCTCAGGTTTGGTATTAGAAGCATTGAGATATCACATCTCATGCTATCGGAAGGATCTCAGGTTTGGTATTAGAAGCATTGAGATATCACATCTCATGCTATCAGAAGAGTCTCAGGATTGGAATAGGAAGGAGTTGGATATCACATCTCATGCTAAAGGGAGGGTCTCAGGTTTGGAAGGGGAAGGATTTGGATATCACATCTCATGTTATCTGAAGGATCTCACGTTTGGTATTAGAAGTATTGAAATATCATATCTCATGCTATAGGAAGGGTCCCAGGATTGGAATGGGAAGGAGTTGGATATCACATCTCATGCTATAGGGAGGGTCTCAGGATTGGAATGGGACGGACTTAGATATCACATATCATGCTATAGGGAGGGTCTCAGTTTTGATATTAGAAGCATTGAGATATCACATCTCATGCTATCGGAAGTGTCTCAGGATTGGAATGGGAAGGAGCTGGATATCACATCTCATGCTAAAGGAAGGGTCTCAGGTTTGGAACGGGAAGGATTTGGATATCACATCTCATGTTATAGGAAGGGTGCTATAGATAGGCTCTTAGGTTTGGAAAGGGAAGGAGTTGGATATCACATTTCATGTTAGAGGAAGGATCTCAGGTTTGGTATTAGAAGCATTGAGATATCACATCTCATGCTATAGGAAGGGTCTCAGGATTGGAATGGGAAGTAGTTGGATATCACATCTCATGCTATAGGAAGGGTCTCAGGTTTGGTATAAGCATTGAGATATCACATCTCATGCTATAGGGCTGGTCTCAGGATTGGAATGGAAGGAGTTGGATATCACATCTCATGTTATAGGAAGGATCTCAGGTTTGGTATTAGAAGCATTGAGACATCACATCTCATGCTATAGGAAGGGTCTCAGGGTT
Organism: Ambystoma mexicanum; assembly: GCF_040938575.1. NCBI lineage: Eukaryota > Metazoa > Chordata > Amphibia > Caudata > Ambystomatidae > Ambystoma > Ambystoma mexicanum. The sequence goes on from NC_090923.1 coordinate 1,516,330,878, forward strand.
GGAATGGGAAGGAGTTGGATATCACAACTCATCCAATAGGAAGGGTCTCAGGTTTGGAATGGGAAGGAATTGGATATCACATCTCATGTTATAGGAAGGATCTCAGGTTTGGTATTAGAAGCATTGAGATATCACATCTCATGCTATAGGAAGGGTCTCAGGGTTGGAATGTGAAGGATTTGGATATCACATCTCATGCTAAAGGAAGGGTCTCAGGTTTGGTAGAAGCATTGAGATATCACGTCTCTGCTATCGGAAGGGTCTCAGGATTGGATTGGGAAGGAGTTGGATATCCCTTCTCATGCTATAGGAAGGGTCTCAGGATTTGAATGGCAAGGAGTTGGATATCACATCTCATGCCATACGAAGGGTCTCAGGGTTGGTATAAGCATTGAGATATCACATCTCTGCTATCGGAAGGGTCTCAGGATTGGAATGGGAAGGAGTTGGATATTCCCATCTCATGTTATAGGAAGGGTCTCAGGTTTGGTATTAGAAGCATTGAGATATCACATCTCATGCTATAGGAAGGGTCTCAGGATTGGAATGGGAAGGACTTGGATATCACATCTCATGCTATAGGGAGGGTCTCAAGTTTGATATTAGAAGCTTTGAGATATCACATCTCATGATATCGGAAGGGTCTCAGGATTGGAATGGGAAGGAGTTGGATATCACATCTCATGATAAAGGAAGGGTCTAAGGTTTGGAAGGGGAAGGATTTGGATATCACATCTCATGTTATATTACGGGTCTCAGGTTTGGTATTAGAAGCATTGAGATATCAAGTCTCAGAGTATAGGAAGGGTCTCAGAATTGGAATGGGAAGGAGTTGGATATCACATCTCAAGCTATAGGAAGGGTCTCAGGATTGGAATGGGAAGGACTTGGATATCACATCTCATGCTATAGGAAGGCTCTCAGGTTTGGAAGGGGAAAGAGTTGGATATCACATTTCATGTTAGAGGTAGGATCTCAGGTTTGGTATTAGAGGCATTGAGATATCACATCTCATGCTATCAGAAGGGTCTCAGGAATGGAATGGGAAGGAGTTGGATATCACATCTCATGCTAAAGGGAGGGTCTCAGGTTTGGAAGGGGAAGGATTTGGATATCACATCTCATGTTATAGGAAGGATCTCAGGTTTGGTATTAGAAGCATTGAGATATCATATCTCATGCTATCGGAAGGATCTCAGGTTTGGTATTAGAAGCATTGAGATATCACATCTCATGCTATCAGAAGGGTCTCAGGATTGGAATGGGAAGGAGTTGGATATCACATCTCATGCTAAAGGGAGGGTCTCAGGTTTGGAAGGGGAAGGATTTGGATATCACATCTCATGTTATCGGAAGGATCTCACGTTTGGTATTAGAAGTATTGAGATATCATATCTCATGCTATAGGAAGGGTCTCAGGATTGGAATGGGAAGGAGTTGGATATCACATCTCATGCTATAGGAAGTGTCTCAGGATTGGAATGGGAAGGACTTGGATATCACATCTCATGCTATAGGTAGGGTCTCAAGTTTGATATTAGAAGCATTGAGATATCACATCTCATGCTATAGGAAGGGTCTGAGGATTGGAATGGGAAGGAGTTGGATATCACATCTCATGCTATGGGAAGGGTCTCAGGTTTGGTATAAGCAGTGAGATATCACATCTCATGCTATAGGAAGTGTCTCAGGATTGGAATGGGAAGGAGTTGGATATCACATCTCATGTTATAGGAAGGATCTCAGGTTTGGTATAAGCATTGAGATATCACATCTCTGCTATCGGAAGGGTCTCGGGATTGGAATGGGAAGGAGTTGGATATTCCCATCTCATGTTATAGGAAGGGTCTCAGGTTTGGTATTAGAAGCATTGAGATATCACATCTCATGCTATAGGAAGGGTCTCAGGATTGGAATGGGAAGGACTTGGATATCACATCTCATGCTATAGGGAGGGTCTCAAGTTTGATATTAGAAGCTTTGAGATATCACATCTCATGATATCGGAAGGGTCTCAGGATTGGAATGGGAAGGAGTTGGATATCACATCTCATGATAAAGGAAGGGTCTAAGGTTTGGAAGGGGAAGGATTTGGATATCACATCTCATGTTATATTACGGGTCTCAGGTTTGGTATTAGAAGCATTGAGATATCAAGTCTCATAGCATAGGAAGGGTCTCAGAATTGGAATGGGAAGGAGTTGGATATCACATCTCAAGCTATAGGAAGGGTCTCAGGATTGGAATGGGAAGGACTTGGATATCACATCTCATGCTATAGGAAGGCTCTCAGGTTTGGAAGGGGAAAGAGTTGGATATCACATTTCATGTTAGAGGTAGGATCTCAGGTTTGGTATTAGAGGCATTGAGATATCACATCTCATGCTATCAGAAGGGTCTCAGGAATGGAATGGGAAGGATTGGATATCACATCTCATGCTAAAGGGAGGGTCTCAGGTTTGGAAGGGGAAGGATTTGGATATCACATCTCATGTTATAGGAAGGATCTCAGGTTTGGTATTAGAAGCATTGAGATATCACATCTCATGCTATCGGAAGGATCTCAGGTTTGGTATTAGAAGCATTGAGATATCACATCTCATGCTATCAGAAGAGTCTCAGGATTGGAATAGGAAGGAGTTGGATATCACATCTCATGCTAAAGGGAGGGTCTCAGGTTTGGAAGGGGAAGGATTTGGATATCACATCTCATGTTATCGGAAGGATCTCACGTTTGGTATTAGAAGTATTGAGATATCATATCTCATGCTATAGGAAGGGTCTCAGGATTGGAATGGGAAGGAGTTGGATATCACATCTCATGCTATAGGGAGGGTCTCAGGATTGGAATGGGAAGGACTTAGATATCACATATCATGCTATAGGGAGGGTCTCAGTTTTGATATTAGAAGCATTGAGATATCACATCTCATGCTATCGGAAGTGTCTCAGGATTGGAATGGGAAGGTGCTGGATATCACATCTCATGCTAAAGGAAGGGTCTCAGGTTTGGAACGGGAAGGATTTGGATATCACATCTCATGTTATAGGAAGGGTCTCAGGTTTGGTATAAGCATTGAGATATCACATCTCTGCTATCGGAAGTGTCTCAGGATTGGAATGGGAAGGAGTTGGATATCCCATCTCATGTTATAGGACGGGTCTCAGGTTTGTTATTAGAATCATTGAGATATCATATTGCATGCTGTAGGAAGGGTCTAAGGGTTGGAATGGGAAGGACTTGGATATCACATCTCATGCTATAGATAGGCTCTTAGGTTTGGAAAGGGAAGGAGTTGGATATCACATTTCATGTTAGAGGAAGGATCTCAGGTTTGGTATTAGAAGCATTGAGATATCACATCTCATGCTATAGGAAGGGTCTCAGGATTGGAATGGGAAGCAGTTGGATATCACATCTCATGCTATAGGAAGGGTCTCAGGTTTGGTATAAGCATTGAGATATCACATCTCATGCTATAGGACGGGTCTCAGGATTGGAATGGAAGGAGTTGGATATCACATCTCATGTTATAGGAAGGATCTCAGGTTTGGTATTAGAAGCATTGAGACATAACATCTCATGCTATAGGAAGGGTCTCAGGGTTGGAATGGGAAGGAGTTGGATATCACATCTCATCCAATAGGAAGGGTCTCAGCTTTGGAATGGGAAGGAATTGGATATCACATCTCATGTTATAGGAAGGATCTCAGGTTTGGTATTAGAAGCATTGAGATATCACATCTCATGCTATAGGAAGGGTCTCAGGATTGGAATGTGAAGGATTTGGATATCACATCTCATGCTAAAGGAAGGGTCTCAGGTTTGGAAGAAGCATTGAGATATCACGTCTCTGCTATCGGAAGGGTCTCAGGATTGGATTGGGAAGGAGTTGGATATCACATCTCATGCCATAGGAAGGGTCTCAGGTTTGGTATAAGCATTGAGATATCACATCTCTGCTATCGGAAGGGTCTCAGGATTGGATTGGGAAGGAGTTGGATATCCCTTCTCATGCTATAGGAAGTGTCTCAGGTTGGAATGGGAAGGAGTTGGATATCACATCTCATGCTATAAGAAGGGTCTCAGGATTGGAATGGGAAGGACTTAGATATCACATATCATGCTATAGGGAGGGTCTCAGTTTTGATATTAGAAGCATTGAGATATCACATCTCATGCTATCGGAAGTGTCTCAGGATTGGAATGGGAAGGAGCTGGATATCACATCTCATGCTAAAGGAAGGATCTCAGGTTTGGAACGGGAAGGAGTTGGATATCACATCTCATGTTATAGGAAGGGTCTCAGGTTTGGTATAAACATTGAGATATCACATCTCAGGCTATAGGAAGGGTCTCAGGATTGGAATGGGAAGGAGTTGGATATCACATCTCATGTTATCGGAAGGATCTCACGTTTGGTATTAGAAGTATTGAGATATCATATCTCATGCTATAGGAAGGGTCTCAGGATTGGAATGGGAAGGAGTTGGATATCACATCTCATGCTATAGGAAGTGTCTCAGGATTGGAATGGGAAGGACTTGGATATCACATCTCATGCTATAGGTAGGGTCTCAAGTTTGATATTAGAAGCATTGGGATATCACATCTCATGCTATAGGAAGGGTCTGAGGATTGGAATGGGAAGGAGTTGGATATCACATCTCATGCTATGGGAAGGGTCTCAGGTTTGGTATAAGCAGTGAGATATCACATCTCATGCTATAGGAAGTGTCTCAGGATTGGAATGGGAAGGAGTTGGATATCACATCTCATGTTATAGGAAGGATCTCAGGTTTGGTATAAGCATTGAGATATCACATCTCTGCTATCGGAAGGGTCTCAGGATTGGAATGGGAAGGAGTTGGATATTCCCATCTCATGTTATAGGAAGGGTCTCAGGTTTGGTATTAGAAGCATTGAGATATCACATCTCATGCTATAGGAAGGGTCTCAGGATTGGAATGGGAAGGACTTGGATATCACATCTCATGCTATAGGGAGGGTCTCAAGTTTGATATTAGAAGCTTTGAGATATCACATCTCATGATATCGGAAGGGTCTCAGGATTGGAATGGGAAGGAGTTGGATATCACATCTCATGATAAAGGAAGGGTCTAAGGTTTGGAAGGGGAAGGATTTGGATATCACATCTCATGTTATATTACGGGTCTCAGGTTTGGTATTAGAAGCATTGAGATATCAAGTCTCATAGTATAGGAAGGGTCTCAGAATTGGAATGGGAAGGAGTTGGATATCACATCTCAAGCTATAGGAAGGGTCTCAGGATTGGAATGGGAAGGACTTGGATATCACATCTCATGCTATAGGAAGGCTCTCAGGTTTGGAAGGGGAAAGAGTTGGATATCACATTTCATGTTAGAGGTAGGATCTCAGGTTTGGTATTAGAGGCATTGAGATATCACATCTCATGCTATCAGAAGGGTCTCAGGAATGGAATGGGAAGGAGTTGGATATCACATCTCATGCTAAAGGGAGGGTCTCAGGTTTGGAAGGGGAAGGATTTGGATATCACATCTCATGTTATAGGAAGGATCTCAGGTTTGGTATTAGAAGCATTGAGATATCACATCTCATGCTATCGGAAGGATCTCAGGTTTGGTATTAGAAGCATTGAGATATCACATCTCATGCTATCAGAGGAGTCTCAGGATTGGAATAGGAAGGAGTTGGATATCACATCTCATGCTAAAGGGAGGGTCTCAGGTTTGGAAGGGGAAGGATTTGGATATCACATCTCATGTTATCGGAAGGATCTCACGTTTGGTATTAGAAGTATTGAGATATCATATCTCATGCTATAGGAAGGGTCTCAGGATTGGAATGGGAAGGAGTTGGATATCACATCTCATGCTATAGGGAGGGTCTCAGGATTGGAATGGGAAGGACTTAGATATCACATATCATGCTATAGGGAGGGTCTCAGTTTTGATATTAGAAGCATTGAGATATCACATCTCATGCTATCGGAAGTGTCTCAGGATTGGAATGGGAAGGTGCTGGATATCACATCTCATGCTAAAGGAAGGGTCTCAGGTTTGGAACGGGAAGGATTTGGATATCACATCTCATGTTATAGGAAGGGTCTCAGGTTTGGTATAAGCATTGAGATATCACATCTCTGCTATCGGAAGTGTCTCAGGATTGGAATGGGAAGGAGTTGGATATCCCATCTCATGTTATAGGACGGGTCTCAGGTTTGTTATTAGAATCATTGAGATATCATATTGCATGCTGTAGGAAGGGTCTAAGGGTTGGAATGGGAAGGACTTGGATATCACATCTCATGCTATAGATAGGCTCTTAGGTTTGGAAAGGGAAGGAGTTGGATATCACATTTCATGTTAGAGGAAGGATCTCAGGTTTGGTATTAGAAGCATTGAGATATCACATCTCATGCTATAGGAAGGGTCTCAGGATTGGAATGGGAAGCAGTTGGATATCACATCTCATGCTATAGGAAGGGTCTCAGGTTTGGTATAAGCATTGAGATATCACATCTCATGCTATAGGACGGGTCTCAGGATTGGAATGGAAGGAGTTGGATATCACATCTCATGTTATAGGAAGGATCTCAGGTTTGGTATTAGAAGCATTGAGACATAACATCTCATGCTATAGGAAGGGTCTCAGGGTTGGAATGGGAAGGAGTTGGATATCACATCTCATCCAATAGGAAGGGTCTCAGCTTTGGAATGGGAAGGAATTGGATATCACATCTCATGTTATAGGAAGGATCTCAGGTTTGGTATTAGAAGCATTGAGATATCACATCTCATGCTATAGGAAGGGTCTCAGGATTGGAATGTGAAGGATTTGGATATCACATCTCATGCTAAAGGAAGGGTCTCAGGTTTGGAAGAAGCATTGAGATATCACGTCTCTGCTATCGGAAGGGTCTCAGGATTGGATTGGGAAGGAGTTGGATATCACATCTCATGCCATAGGAAGGGTCTCAGGTTTGGTATAAGCATTGAGATATCACATCTCTGCTATCGGAAGGGTCTCAGGATTGGATTGGGAAGGAGTTGGATATCCCTTCTCATGCTATAGGAAGTGTCTCAGGTTGGAATGGGAAGGAGTTGGATATCACATCTCATGCTATAGGAAGGGTCTCAGGATTGGAATGGGAAGGACTTAGATATCACATATGCTATAGGGAGGGTCTCAGTTTTGATATTAGAAGCATTGAGATATCACATCTCATGCTATCGGAAGTGTCTCAGGATTGGAATGGGAAGGAGCTGGATATCACATCTCATGCTAAAGGAAGGATCTCAGGTTTGGAACGGGAAGGAGTTGGATATCACATCTCATGTTATAGGAAGGGTCTCAGGTTTGGTATAAACATTGAGATATCACATCTCAGGCTATAGGAAGGGTCTCAGGATTGGAATGGGAAGGAGTTGGATATCATTTCTCATGCTATAGGAAGGGTCTCAGGTTTTGTTATCAGCATTGAGATATCACATCTCATGCTATAGGAAGGGTCTCAGGATTGGAATGGAAGGAGTTGGATATCACATCTCATGTTATAGGAAGGATCTCAGGTTTGGTATTAGAAGCATTGAGACATCACATCTCATGCTATAGGAAGGGTCTCAGGATTGGAATGGGAAGGAGTTGGATATCACATCTCATGCTATAGGAAGGGTCTCAGGATTGGAATGGGAAGGAGTTGTATATGACATCTCATGCCGTAGGGAGGGTCTCAGGTTTGGTATAAACATTGAGATATCACATCTCTGCTATCGAAAGGGTCTCAGGATTGGAATGGGAAGGAGTTGGATATCCCATCTCATGTTATAGGAAGAGTCTCAGGTTTGGTATTAGAAGCATTGAGATATCACATCTCATGCTATTGGAAGTGTCTCAGGATTGGAATGGGAAGGACTTGGGTATCACATCTCATGCTATAGGGAGGGTCTCAAGTTTGATATTAGAAGCATTGAGATATCACATCTCATGCTATAGGAAGGGTCTCAGGATTGGAATGGGAAGGAGTTGGATATCACATCTCATGCTATAGGAAGGGTCTCAGGTTTGGTATAAGCAGTGAGATATCACATCTCATGCTATAGGAAGTGTCTCAGGATTGGAATGGGAAGGAGTTGGATATCACATCTCATGTTATAGGAAGGATCTCAGGTTTGGTATAAGCATTGAGATATCACATCTCTGCTATCGGAAGGGTCTCAGGATTGGAATGGGAAGGAGTTGGATATTCCCATCTCATGTTATAGGAAGGGTCTCAGGTTTGGTATTAGAAGCATTGAGATATCACATTTCATGATATCGGAAGGGTCTCAAGATTGGAATGGGAAGGAGTTGAATATCACATCTCATGATAAAGGAAGGGTCTAAGGTATGGAAGGGGAAGGATTTGGATATCACATCTCATGTTATAGGACGGGTCTCAGGTTTGGTATTAGAAGCATTGAGATATCAAGTCTCATGGTATAGGAAGGGTCTCAGAATTGAAATGGGAAGGAGTTGGATATCACATCTCAAGCTATAGGAAGGGTCTCAGGATTAGAATGGGAAGGAGTTTGATATCACATCTCATGCCATAGTATAGGTCTCAGGTTTGGTAGAAGCATTGGGATATCACATCTCATGCTATCGGAAGGGTATCGGGATTGGATTTGGAAGGAGTTGGATATCCCATCTCATGCTATAGGAAGGGTCTCAGGTTGGAATGGGAAGGAGTTGGATATCACATCTCATGTTATAGGAAGGGTCTCAGGATTGGAATGGGAAGGACTTGGATATCACATCTCATGCTATAGGAAGGCTCTCAGGTTTGCAAGGGGAAAGAGTTGGATATCACATTTCATGTTAGAGGTAGGATCTCAGGTTTGGTATTAGAAGTATTGAGATATCACATCTCATGCTATCAGAAGGATCTCAGGTTTGGTATAGAAGCATTGAGATATCATATCTTATGCTATCAGAAGAGTCTCAGGATTGGAATGGGAAGGAGTTGGATATCACATCTCATGGTAAAGGGAGGGCCTCAGGTTTGGAAGATAAGGATTTGGATATCACATCTCATGTTATAGGAAGGATCTCAGGTTTGGTATTAGAAGTATTGAGATATCACATCTCATGCTATCGGAAGGATCTCAGGTTTGGTATAGAAGCATTGAGATATCATATCTTATGCTATCAGAAGGGTCTCAGGATTGGAATGGGAAGGAGTTGGATATCACATCTCATGCTAAAGGGAGGGTCTCAGGTTTGGAAGGGGAAGGATTTGGATATCACATCTCATGTTATAGGATGGATCTCAGGTTTGGTATTAGAAGTATTGAGATATCACATCTTATGTTATCGGAAGGATCTCAGGTTTGGTATTAGAAGTTTTGAGATATCACATCTCATGCTATAGGAAGGGTCTCAGGATTGGAATGGGAAGGAGTTGGATATCACATCTCATGCTAAAGGAAGGGTCTCAGGTTTAGTAGAAGCATTGAGATATCACATCTCATGCTATAGGAAGGGTCTCAGGATTGGAATGGGAAGGACTTAGATATCACATATCATGCTATAGGGAGGGTCTCAGTTTTTATATTAGAAGCATTGAGATATCACATCTCATGCTATCGGAAGTGTCTCAGGATTGGAATGGGAAGGAGCTGGATATCACATCTCATGCTAAAGGAAGGGTCTCAGGTTTGGAACGGGAAGGAGTTGGATATCACATATCATGTTATAGGAAGGGTCTCAGGTTTGGTATAAACATGGAGATATCACATCTCTGCTATCGGAAGTGTCTCAGGATTGGAATGGGAAGGAGTTGGATATCCCATCTCATGTTATAGGACGGGTCTCAGGTTTTTTATTAGAATCATTAAGATATCATATTGCATGCTGTAGGAAGGGTCTAAGGATTGGAATGGGAAGGACTTGGATATCACATCTCATGCTATAGATAGGCTCTCAGGTTTGGAAAGTGAAGGAGTTGGATATCACATTTCATGTTAGAGGAAGGATCTCAGGTTTGGTATTAGAGGCATTGAGATATCACATCTCAGGCTATAGGAAGGGTCTCAGGATTGGAATGGGAAGGAGTTGGATATCACATCTCATGCTATAGGAAGGGTCTCAGGTTTGGTATAAGCATTGAGATATCACATCTCATGCTATAGGAAGGGTCTCAGGATTGGAATGGAAGGAGTTGGATATCACATCTCATGTTATAGGAAGGATCTCAGGTTTGGTATTAGAAGCATTGAGACATCACATCTCATGCTATAGGAAGGGTCTCAGGATTGGAATGGGAAGGAGTTGGATATCACATCTCATGCTATAGGAAGGGTCTCAGGATTGGAATGGGAAGGAGTTGAATATGATATCTCATGCCGTAGGAAGGGTCTCAGGTTTGGTATAAACATTGAGATATCACATCTCTGCTATCAAAAGGGTCTCAGGATTGGAATGGGAAGGAGTTGGATATCCCATCTCATGTTATAGGAAGAGTCTCAGGTTTGGTATTAGAAGCATTGAGATATCACATCTTATGCTATAGGAAGTGTCTCAGGATTGGAATGGGAAGGACTTGGATATCACATCTCATGCTATAGGTAGGGTCTCAAGTTTGATATTAGAAGCATTGAGATATCACATCTCATGCTATAGGAAGGGTCTGAGGATTGGAATGGGAAGGAGTTGGATATCACATCTCATGCTATGGGAAGGGTCTCAGGTTTGGTATAAGCAGTGAGATATCACATCTCATGCTATAGGCAGTGTCTCAGGATTGGAATGGGAAGGAGTTGGATATCACATCTCATGTTATAGGAAGGATCTCAGATTTGGTATAAGCATTGAGATATCACATCTCTGCTATCGGAAGGGTCTCAGGATTGGAATGGGAAGGAGTTGGATATTCCCATCTCATGTTATAGGAAGGGTCTCAGGTTTGGTATTAGAAGCATTGAGATATCACATCTCATGCTATAGGGAGGGTCTCAAGTTTGATATTAGAAGCTTTGAGATATCACATCTCATGATATCGGAAGGGTCTCAGGATTGGAATGGGAAGGAGTTGGATATCACATCTCATGATAAAGGAAGGGTCTAAGGTTTGGAAGGGGAAGGATTTGGATATCACATCTCATGTTATATTACGGGTCTCAGGTTTGGTATTAGAAGCATTGAGATATCAAGTCTCAAAGTATAGGAAGGGTCTCAGAATTGGAATGGGAAGGAGTTGGATATCACATCTCAAGCTATAGGAAGGGTCTCAGGATTGGAATGGGAAGGACTTGGATATCACATCTCATGCTATAGGAAGGCTCTCAGGTTTGGAAGGGGAAAGAGTTGGATATCACATTTCATGTTAGAGGTAGGATCTCAGGTTTGGTATTAGAGGCATTGAGATATCACATCTCATGCTATCAGAAGGGTCTCGGGAATGGAATGGGAAGGAGTTGGATATCACATCTCATGCTAAAGGGAGGGTCTCAGGTTTGGAAGGGGAAGGATTTGGATATCACATCTCATGTTATAGGAAGGATCTCAGGTTTGGTATTAGAAGCATTGAGATATCACATCTCATGCTATCGGAAGGATCTCAGGTTTGGTATTAGAAGCATTGAGATATCACATCTCATGCTATCAGAAGAGTCTCAGGATTGGAATAGGAAGGAGTTGGATATCACATCTCATGCTAAAGGGAGGGTCTCAGGTTTGGAAGGGGAAGGATTTGGATATCACATCTCATGTTATCTGAAGGATCTCACGTTTGGTATTAGAAGTATTGAAATATCATATCTCATGCTATAGGAAGGGTCTCAGGATTGGAATGGGAAGGAGTTGGATATCACATCTCATGCTATAGGGAGGGTCTCAGGATTGGAATGGGACGGACTTAGATATAACATATCATGCTATAGGGAGGGTCTCAGTTTTGATATTAGAAGCATTGAGATATCACATCTCATGCTATCGGAAGTGTCTCAGGATTGGAATGGGAAGGAGCTGGATATCACATCTCATGCTAAAGGAAGGGTCTCAGGTTTGGAACGGGAAGGATTTGGATATCACATCTCATGTTATAGGAAGGGTGCTATAGATAGGCTCTTAGGTTTGGAAAGGGAAGGAGTTGGATATCACATTTCATGTTAGAGGAAGGATCTCAGGTTTGGTATTAGAAGCATTGAGATATCACATCTCATGCTATAGGAAGGGTCTCAGGATTGGAATGGGAAGTAGTTGGATATCACATCTCATGCTATAGGAAGGGTCTCAGGTTTGGTATAAGCATTGAGATATCACATCTCATGCTATAGGGCTGGTCTCAGGATTGGAATTGAAGGAGTTGTATATCACATCTCATGTTATAGGAAGGATCTCAGGTTTGGTATTAGAAGCATTGAGACATCACATCTCATGCTATAGGAAGGGTCTCAGGGTTGGAATGGGAAGGAGTTGGATATCACAACTCATCCAATAGGAAGGGTCTCAGGTTTGGAATGGGAAGGAATTGGATATCACATCTCATGTTATAGGAAGGATCTCAGGTTTGGTATTAGAAGCATTGAGATATCACATCTCATGCTATAGGAAGGGTCTCAGGGTTGGAATGTGAAGGATTTGGATATCACATCTCATGCTAAAGGAAGGGTCTCAGGTTTGGTAGAAGCATTGAGATATCACGTCTCTGCTATCGGAAGGGTCTCAGGATTGGATTGGGAAGGAGTTGGATATCCCTTCTCATGCTATAGGAAGGGTCTCAGGATTTGAATGGCAAGGAGTTGGATATCACATCTCATGCCATACGAAGGGTCTCAGGGTTGGTATAAGCATTGAGATATCACATCTCTGCTATCGGAAGGGTCTCAGGATTGGAATGGGAAGGAGTTGGATATTCCCATCTCATGTTATAGGAAGGGTCTCAGGTTTGGTATTAGAAGCATTGAGATATCACATCTCATGCTATAGGAAGGGTCTCAGGATTGGAATGGGAAGGACTTGGATATCACATCTCATGTTATAGGGAGGGTCTCAAGTTTGATATTAGAAGCTTTGAGATATCACATCTCATGATATCGGAAGGGTCTCAGGATTGGAATGGGAAGGAGTTGGATATCACATCTCATGATAAAGGAAGGGTCTAAGGTTTGGAAGGGGAAGGATTTGGATATCACATCTCATGTTATATTACGGGTCTCAGGTTTGGTATTAGAAGCATTGAGATATCAAGTCTCAGAGTATAGGAAGGGTCTCAGAATTGGAATGGGAAGGAGTTGGATATCACATCTCAAGCTATAGGAAGGGTCTCAGGATTGGAATGGGAAGGACTTGGATATCACATCTCATGCTATAGGAAGGCTCTCAGGTTTGGAAGGGGAAAGAGTTGGATATCACATTTCATGTTAGAGGTAGGATCTCAGGTTTGGTATTAGAGGCATTGAGATATCACATCTCATGCTATCAGAAGGGTCTCAGGAATGGAATGGGAAGGAGTTGGATATCACATCTCATGCTAAAGGGAGGGTCTCAGATTTGGAAGGGGAAGGATTTGGATATCACATCTCATGTTATAGGAAGGATCTCAGGTTTGGTATTAGAAGCATTGAGATATCACATCTCATGCTATCGGAAGGATCTCAGGTTTGGTATTAGCAGCATTGAGATATCACATCTCATGCTATCAGAAGGGTCTCAGGATTGGAATGGGAAGGAGTTGGATATCACATCTCATGCTAAAGGGAGGGTCTCAGGTTTGGAAGGGGAAGGATTTGGATATCACATCTCATGTTATCGGAAGGATCTCACGTTTGGTATTAGAAGTATTGAGATATCATATCTCATGCTATAGGAAGGGTCTCAGGATTGGAATGGGAAGGAGTTGGATATCACATCTCATGCTATAGGAAGTGTCTCAGGATTGGAATGGGAAGGACTTGGATATCACATCTCATGCTATAGGTAGGGTCTCAAGTTTGATATTAGAAGCATTGAGATATCACATCTCATGCTATAGGAAGGGTCTGAGGATTGGAATGGGAAGGAGTTGGATATCACATCTCATGCTATGGGAAGGGTCTCAGGTTTGGTATAAGCAGTGAGATATCACATCTCATGCTATAGGAAGTGTCTCAGGATTGGAATGGGAAGGAGTTGGATATCACATCTCATGTTATAGGAAGGATCTCAGGTTTGGTATAAGCATTGAGATATCACATCTCTGCTATCGGAAGGGTCTCAGGATTGGAATGGGAAGGAGTTGGATATTCCCATCTCATGTTATAGGAAGGGTCTCAGGTTTGGTATTAGAAGCATTGAGATATCACATCTCATGCTATAGGAAGGGTCTCAGGATTGGAATGGGAAGGACTTGGATATCACATCTCATGCTATAGGGAGGGTCTCAAGTTTGATATTAGAAGCTTTGAGATATCACATCTCATGATATCGGAAGGGTCTCAGGATTGGAATGGGAAGGAGTTGGATATCACATCTCATGATAAAGGAAGTGTCTAAGGTTTGGAAGGGGAAGGATTTGGATATCACATCTCATGTTATATTACGGGTCTCAGGTTTGGTATTAGAAGCATTGAGATATCAAGTCTCATAGTATAGGAAGGGTCTCAGAATTGGAATGGGAAGGAGTTGGATATCACATCTCAAGCTATAGGAAGGGTCTCAGGATTGGAATGGGAAGGACTTGGATATCACATCTCATGCTATAGGAAGGCTCTCAGGTTTGGAAGGGGAAAGAGTTGGATATCACATTTCATGTTAGAGGTAGGATCTCAGGTTTGGTATTAGAGGCATTGAGATATCACATCTCATGCTATCAGAAGGGTCTCAGGAATGGAATGGGAAGGAGTTGGATATCACATCTCATGCTAAAGGGAGGGTCTCAGGTTTGGAAGGGGAAGGATTTGGATATCACATCTCATGTTATAGGAAGGATCTCAGGTTTGGTATTAGAAGCATTGAGATATCACATCTCATGCTATCGGAAGGATCTCAGGTTTGGTATTAGAAGCATTGAGATATCACATCTCATGCTATCAGAAGAGTCTCAGGATTGGAATAGGAAGGAGTTGGATATCACATCTCATGCTAAAGGGAGGGTCTCAGGTTTGGAAGGGGAAGGATTTGGATATCACATCTCATGTTATCGGAAGGATCTCACGTTTGGTATTAGAAGTATTGAGATATCATATCTCATGCTATAGGAAGGGTCTCAGGATTGGAATGGGAAGGAGTTGGATATCACATCTCATGCTATAGGGAGGGTCTCAGGATTGGAATGGGAAGGACTTAGATATCACATATCATGCTATAGGGAGGGTCTCAGTTTTGATATTAGAAGCATTGAGATATCACATCTCATGCTATCGGAAGGGTCTCAGGATTGGAATGGGAAGGAGCTGGATATCACATCTCATGCTAAAGGAAGGGTCTCAGGTTTGGAACGGGAAGGATTTGGATATCACATCTCATGTTATAGGAAGGGTGCTATAGATAGGCTCTTAGGTTTGGAAAGGGAAGGAGTTGGATATCACATTTCATGTTAGAGGAAGGATCTCAGGTTTGGTATTAGAAGCATTGAGATATCACATCTCATGCTATAGGAAGGGTCTCAGGATTGGAATGGGAAGTAGTTGGATAAAACATCTCATGCTATAGGAAGGGTCTCAGGTTTGGTATAAGCATTAAGATATCACATCTCATGCTATAGGACGGGTCTCAGGATTGGAATGGAAGGAGTTGGATATCACATCTCATGTTATAGGAAGGATCTCAGATTTGGTATTAGAAGCATTGAGACATCACATCTCATGCTATAGGAAGGGTCTCAGGGTTGGAATGGGAAGGAGTTGGATATCACAACTCATCCAATAGGAAGGGTCTCAGGTTTGGAATGGGAAGGAATTGGATATCACATCTCTTGTTATAGGAAGGATCTCAGGTTTGGTATTAGAAGCATTGAGATATAACATCTCATGCTATAGGAAGGGTCTCAGGATTGGAATGTGAAGGATTTGGATATCACATCTCATGCTAAAGGAAGGGTCTCAGGTTTGGTAGAAGCATTGAGATATCACGTCTCTGCTATCGGAAGGGTCTCAGGATTGGATTGGGAAGGAGTTGGATATCCCTTCTCATGCTATAGGAAGGGTCTCAGGATTTGAAGGGCAAGGAGTTGGATATCACATCTCATGCCATACGAAGGGTCTCAGGTTTGGTATAAGCATTGAGATATCACATCTCTGCTATCGGAAGGGTCTCAGGATTGGAATGGGAAGGAGTTGGATATTCCCATCTCATGTTATAGGAAGGGTCTCAGGTTTGGTATTAGAAGCATTGAGATATCACATCTCATGCTATAGGAAGGGTCTCAGGATTGGAATGGGAAGGACTTGGATATCACATCTCATGCTATAGGGAGGGTCTCAAGTTTGATATTAGAAGCTTTGAGATATCACATCTCATGATATCGGAAGGGTCTCAGGATTGGAATGGGAAGGAGTTGGATATCACATCTCATGTTATATTACGGGTCTCAGGTTTGGTATTAGAAGCATTGAGATATCAAGTCTCAGAGTATAGGAAGGGTCTCAGAATTGGAATGGGAAGGAGTTGGATATCACATCTCAAGCTATAGGAAGGGTCTCAGGATTGGAATGGGAAGGACTTGGATATCACATCTCATGCTATAGGAAGGCTCTCAGGTTTGGAAGGGGAAAGAGTTGGATATCACATTTCATGTTAGAGATTGGATCTCAGGTTTGGTATTAGAGGCATTGAGATATCACATCTCATGCTATCAGAAGGGTCTCAGGAATGGAATGGGAAGGAGTTGGATATCACATCTCATGCTAAAGGGAGGGTCTCAGGTTTGGAAGGGGAAGGATTTGGATATCACATCTCATGTTATAGGAAGGATCTCAGGTTTGGTATTAGAAGCATTGAGATATCACATCTCATGTTATCGGAAGGATCTCAGGTTTGGTATTAGAAGCATTGAGATATCACATCTCATGCTATCAGAAGTGTCTCAGGATTGGAATGGGAAGGAGTTGGATATTCCCATCTCATGTTATACGAAGGGTCTCAGGTTTGGTATTAGAAGCATTGAGATATCACATCTCATGATATCGGAAGGGTCTCAGGATTGGAATGGGAAGGAGTTGGATATCACATCTCATGTTATATTACGGGTCTCAGGTTTGGTATTAGAAGCATTGAGATATCAAGTCTCAGAGTATAGGAAGGGTCTCAGAATTGGAATGGGAAGGAGTTGGATATCACATCTCAAGCTATAGGAAGGGTCTCAGGATTGGAATGGGAAGGACTTGGATATCACATCTCATGCTATAGGAAGGCTCTCAGGTTTGGAAGGGGAAAGAGTTGGATATCACATTTCATGTTAGAGATTGGATCTCAGGTTTGGTATTAGAGGCATTGAGATATCACATCTCATGCTATCAGAAGGGTCTCAGGAATGGAATGGGAAGGAGTTGGATATCACATCTCATGCTAAAGGGAGGGTCTCAGGTTTGGAAGGGGAAGGATTTGGATATCACATCTCATGTTATAGGAAGGATCTCAGGTTTGGTATTAGAAGCATTGAGATATCACATCTCATGTTATCGGAAGGATCTCAGGTTTGGTATTAGAAGCATTGAGATATCACATCTCATGCTATCAGAAGGGTCTCAGGATTGGAATGGGAAGGAGTTGGATATCACATCTCATGCTAAAGGGAGGGTCTCAGGTTTGGAAGGGGAAGGATTTGGATATCACATCTCATGTTATCGGAAGGATCTCACGTTTGGTATTAGAAGTATTGAGATATCATATCTCATGCTATAGGAAGGGTCTCAGGATTGGAATGGGAAGGAGTTGGATATCACATCTCATGCTATAGGAAGTGTCTCAGGATTGGAATGGGAAGGACTTGGATATCACATCTCATGCTACAGGTAGGGTCTCAAGTTTGATATTAGAAGCATTGAGATATCACATCTCATGCTATAGGAAGGGTCTGAGGATTGGAATGGGAAGGAGTTGGATATCACATCTCATGCTATGGGAAGGGTCTCAGGTTTGGTATAAGCAGTGAGATATCACATCTCATGCTATAGGAAGTGTCTCAGGATTGGAATGGGAAGGAGTTGGAAATCACATCTCATGTTATAGGAAGGATCTCAGGTTTGGTATAAGCATTGAGATATCACATCTGTGCTATCGGAAGGGTCTCAGGATTGGAATGGGAAGGAGTTGGATATTACCATCTCATGTTATAGGAAGGGTCTCAGGTTTGGTATTAGAAGCATTGAGATATCACATCTCATGCTATAGGAAGGGTCTCAGGATTGGAATGGGAAGGACTTGGATATCACATCTCATGCTATAGGGAGGGTCTCAAGTTTGATATTAGAAGCTTTGAGATATCACATCTCATGATATCGGAAGGGTCTCAGGATTGGAATGGGAAGGAGTTGGATATCACATCTCATGATAAAGGAAGGGTCTAAGGTTTGGAAGGGGAAGGATTTGGATATCACATCTCATGTTATATTACGGGTCTCACGTTTGGTATTAGAAGCATTGAGATATCAAGTCTCATAGTATAGGAAGGGTCTCAGAATTGGAATGGGAAGGAGTTGGATATCACATCTCAAGCTATAGGAAGGGTCTCAGGATTGAAATGGGAAGGACTTGGATATCACATCTCATGCTATAGGAAGGCTCTCAGGTTTGGAAGGGGAAAGAGTTGGATATCACATTTCATGTTAGAGGTAGGATCTCAGGTTTGGTATTAGAGGCATTGAGATATCACATCTCATGCTATCAGAAGGGTGTCAGGAATGGAATGGGAAGGAGTTGGATATCACATCTCATGCTAAAGGGAGGGTCTCAGGTTTGGAAGGGGAAGGATTTGGATATCACATCTCATGTTATAGGAAGGATCTCAGGTTTGGTATTAGAAGCATTGAGATATCACATCTCATGCTATCGGAAGGATCTCAGGTTTGGTATTAGAAGCATTGAGATATCACATCTCATGCTATCAGAAGAGTCTCAGGATTGGAATAGGAAGGAGTTGGATATCACATCTCATGCTACAGGGAGGGTCTCAGGTTTGGAAGGGGAAGGATTTGGATATCACATCTCATGTTATCGGAAGGATCTCACGTTTGGTATTAGAAGTATTGAGATATCATATCTCATGCTATAGGAAGGGTCTCAGGATTGGAATGGGAAGGAGTTGGATATCACATCTCATGCTATAGGGAGGGTCTCAGGATTGGAATGGGAAGGACTTAGATATCACATATCATGCTATAGGGAGGGTCTCAGTTTTGATATTAGAAGCATTGAGATATCACATCTCATGCTATCGGAAGTGTCTCAGGATTGGAATGGGAAGGTGCTGGATATCACATCTCATGCTAAAGGAAGGGTCTCAGGTTTGGAACGGGAAGGATTTGGATATCACATCTCATGTTATAGGAAGGGTCTCAGGTTTGGTATAAGCATTGAGATATCACATCTCTGCTATCGGAAGTGTCTCAGGATTGGAATGAGAAGGCGTTGGATATCCCATCTCATGTTATAGGACGGGTCTCAGGTTTGTTATTAGAATCATTGAGATATCATATTGCATGCTGTAGGAAGGGTCTAAGGGTTGGAATGGGAAGGACTTGGATATCACATCTCATGCTATAGATAGGCTCTTAGGTTTGGAAAGGGAAGGAGTTGGATATCACATTTCATGTTAGAGGAAGGATCTCAGGTTTGGTATTAGAAGCATTGAGATATCACATCTCATGCTATAGGAAGGGTCTCAGGATTGGAATGGGAAGCAGTTGGATATCACATCTCATGCTATAGGAAGGGTCTCAGGTTTGGTATAAGCATTGAGATATCACATCTCATGCTATAGGACGGGTCTCAGGATTGGAATGGAAGGAGTTGGATATCACATCTCATGTTATAGGAAGGATCTCAGGTTTGGTATTAGAAGCATTGAGACATCACATCTCATGCTATAGGAAGGGTCTCAAGGTTGGAATGGGAAGGAGTTGGATATCACATCTCATCCAATAGGAAGGGTCTCAGGTTTGGAATGGGAAGGAATTGGATATCACATCTCATGTTATAGGAAGGATCTCAAGTTTGGTATTAGAAGCATTGAGATATCACATCTCATGCTATAGGAAGGGTCTCAGGATTGGAATGTGAAGGATTTGGATATCACATCTCATGCTAAAGGAAGGGTCTCAGGTTTGGTAGAAGCATTGAGATATCACGTCTCTGCTATCGGAAGGGTCTCAGGATTGGATTGGGAAGGAGTTGGATATCACATCTCATGCCATAGGAAGGGTCTCAGGTTTGGTATAAGCATTGAGATACCACATCTCTGCTATCGGAAGGGTCTCAGGATTGGATTGGGAAGGAGTTGGATATCCCTTCTCATGCTATAGGAAGTGTCTCAGGTTGGAATGGGAAGGAGTTGGATATCACATCTCATGTTATAGGAAGGGTCTCAGGATTGGTATAAGCATTGAGATATCACATCTGTGCTATCGGAAGGGTCTCAGGATTGGAATGGGAAGGAGTTGGATATTCCCATCTCATGTTATAGGAAGGGTCTCAGGTTTGGTATTAGAAGCATTGAGATATCACATCTCATGCTATAGGAAGGGTCTCAGGATTGGAATGGGAAGGACTTGGATATCACATCTCATGCTATAGGGAGGGTCTCAAGTTTGATATTAGAAGCTTTGAGATATCACATCTCATGATATCGGAAGGGTCTCAGGATTGGAATGGGAAGGAGTTGGATATCACATCTCATGATAAAGGAAGGGTCTAAGGTTTGGAAGGGGAAGGATTTGGATATCACATCTCATGTTATATTACGGGTCTCACGTTTGGTATTAGAAGCATTGAGATATCAAGTCTCATAGTATAGGAAGGGTCTCAGAATTGGAATGGGAAGGAGTTGGATATCACATCTCAAGCTATAGGAAGGGTCTCAGGATTGAAATGGGAAGGACTTGGATATCACATCTCATGCTATAGGAAGGCTCTCAGGTTTGGAAGGGGAAAGAGTTGGATATCACATTTCATGTTAGAGGTAGGATCTCAGGTTTGGTATTAGAGGCATTGAGATATCACATCTCATGCTATCAGAAGGGTGTCAGGAATGGAATGGGAAGGAGTTGGATATCACATCTCATGATAAAGGAAGGGTCTAAGGTTTGGAAGGGGAAAGAGTTGGATATCACATTTCATGTTAGAGGTAGGATCTCAGGTTTGGTATTAGAAGCATTGAGATATCACATCTCATGCTATCGGAAGGATCTCAGGTTTGGTATTAGAAGCATTGAGATATCACATCTCATGCTATCAGAAGAGTCTCAGGATTGGAATAGGAAGGAGTTGGATATCACATCTCATGCTACAGGGAGGGTCTCAGGTTTGGAAGGGGAAGGATTTGGATATCACATCTCATGTTATCGGAAGGATCTCACGTTTGGTATTAGAAGTATTGAGATATCATATCTCATGCTATAGGAAGGGTCTCAGGATTGGAATGGGAAGGAGTTGGATATCACATCTCATGCTATAGGGAGGGTCTCAGGATTGGAATGGGAAGGACTTAGATATCACATATCATGCTATAGGGAGGGTCTCAGTTTTGATATTAGAAGCATTGAGATATCACATCTCATGCTATCGGAAGTGTCTCAGGATTGGAATGGGAAGGTGCTGGATATCACATCTCATGCTAAAGGAAGGGTCTCAGGTTTGGAACGGGAAGGATTTGGATATCACATCTCATGTTATAGGAAGGGTCTCAGGTTTGGTATAAGCATTGAGATATCACATCTCTGCTATCGGAAGTGTCTCAGGATTGGAATGAGAAGGCGTTGGATATCCCATCTCATGTTATAGGACGGGTCTCAGGTTTGTTATTAGAATCATTGAGATATCATATTGCATGCTGTAGGAAGGGTCTAAGGGTTGGAATGGGAAGGACTTGGATATCACATCTCATGCTATAGATAGGCTCTTAGGTTTGGAAAGGGAAGGAGTTGGATATCACATTTCATGTTAGAGGAAGGATCTCAGGTTTGGTATTAGAAGCATTGAGATATCACATCTCATGCTATAGGAAGGGTCTCAGGATTGGAATGGGAAGCAGTTGGATATCACATCTCATGCTATAGGAAGGGTCTCAGGTTTGGTATAAGCATTGAGATATCACATCTCATGCTATAGGACGGGTCTCAGGATTGGAATGGAAGGAGTTGGATATCACATCTCATGTTATAGGAAGGATCTCAGGTTTGGTATTAGAAGCATTGAGACATCACATCTCATGCTATAGGAAGGGTCTCAAGGTTGGAATGGGAAGGAGTTGGATATCACATCTCATCCAATAGGAAGGGTCTCAGGTTTGGAATGGGAAGGAATTGGATATCACATCTCATGTTATAGGAAGGATCTCAAGTTTGGTATTAGAAGCATTGAGATATCACATCTCATGCTATAGGAAGGGTCTCAGGATTGGAATGTGAAGGATTTGGATATCACATCTCATGCTAAAGGAAGGGTCTCAGGTTTGGTAGAAGCATTGAGATATCACGTCTCTGCTATCGGAAGGGTCTCAGGATTGGATTGGGAAGGAGTTGGATATCACATCTCATGCCATAGGAAGGGTCTCAGGTTTGGTATAAGCATTGAGATACCACATCTCATGCTATCAGAAGAGTCTCAGGATTGGAATAGGAAGGAGTTGGATATCACATCTCATGCTACAGGGAGGGTCTCAGGTTTGGAAGGGGAAGGATTTGGATATCACATCTCATGTTATTGGAAGGATCTCACGTTTGGTATTAGAAGTATTGAGATATCATATCTCATGCTATAGGAAGGGTCTCAGGATTGGAATGGGAAGGAGTTGGATATCACATCTCATGCTATAGGGAGGGTCTCAGGATTGGAATGGGAAGGACTTAGATATCACATATCATGCTATAGGGAGGGTCTCAGTTTTGATATTAGAAGCATTGAGATATCACATCTCATGCTATCGGAAGTGTCTCAGGATTGGAATGGGAAGGTGCTGGATATCACATCTCATGCTAAAGGAAGGGTCTCAGGTTTGGAACGGGAAGGATTTGGATATCACATCTCATGTTATAGGAAGGGTCTCAGGTTTGGTATAAGCATTGAGATATCACATCTCTGCTATCGGAAGTGTCTCAGGATTGGAATGAGAAGGCGTTGGATATCCCATCTCATGTTATAGGACGGGTCTCAGGTTTGTTATTAGAATCATTGAGATATCATATTGCATGCTGTAGGAAGGGTCTAAGGGTTGGAATGGGAAGGACTTGGATATCACATCTCATGCTATAGATAGGCTCTTAGGTTTGGAAAGGGAAGGAGTTGGATATCACATTTCATGTTAGAGGAAGGATCTCAAGTTTGATATTAGAAGCATTGAGATATCACATCTCATGCTATAGGAAGGGTCTGAGGATTGGAATGGGAAGGAGTTGGATATCACATCTCATGCTATGGGAAGGGTCTCAGGTTTGGTATAAGCATTGAGATATCACATCTCATGCTATAGGACGGGTCTCAGGATTGGAATGGAAGGAGTTGGATATCACATCTCATGTTATAGGAAGGATCTCAGGTTTGGTATTAGAAGCATTGAGACATCACATCTCATGCTATAGGAAGGGTCTCAAGGTTGGAATGGGAAGGAGTTGGATATCACATCTCATCCAATAGGAAGGGTCTCAGGTTTGGAATGGGAAGGAATTGGATATCACATCTCATGTTATAGGAAGGATCTCAAGTTTGGTATTAGAAGCATTGAGATATCACATCTCATGCTATAGGAAGGGTCTCAGGATTGGAATGTGAAGGATTTGGATATCACATCTCATGCTAAAGGAAGGGTCTCAGGTTTGGTAGAAGCATTGAGATATCACGTCTCTGCTATCGGAAGGGTCTCAGGATTGGATTGGGAAGGAGTTGGATATCACATCTCATGCCATAGGAAGGGTCTCAGGTTTGGTATAAGCATTGAGATACCACATCTCTGCTATCGGAAGGGTCTCAGGATTGGATTGGGAAGGAGTTGGATATCCCTTCTCATGCTATAGGAAGTGTCTCAGGTTGGAATGGGAAGGAGTTGGATATCACATCTCATGTTATAGGAAGGGTCTCAGGATTGGAATGGGAAGGATTTGGATATCACATCTCTTGCTATAGGAAGGGTCTCAGGATTGGAATGGGTAGGAGTTGGATATTACTTTCTTGATATAGGAAGGGTCTCATGTTTGGAATGGGAAGGAGTTGGATATCACATATGCTATAGTTAGTGTCTCAGGTTTGGAACGGGAAGGAGTTGGATATCACATCTCATGTTATAGGAAGGGTCTCAGGTTTGGTATAAGCATTGAGATATCACATCTCTGCTATCGGAAGCGGCTCAGGATTGGAATGGGAAGGAGTTGGATATCCCATCTCATGTTATAGGAAGAGTCTCTGGTTTGGTATTAGAATCATTGAGATATCACATCGCATGCTGTAGCAAGGGTCTAAGGATTGGAATGGGAAGGACTTGGATATCACATCTCATGCTATAGGAAGGCTCTCAGGTTTGGAAGGGGAAAGAGTTGGATATCACATTTCATGTTAGAGATTGGATCTCAGGTTTGGTATTAGAGGCATTGAGATATCACATCTCATGCTATCAGAAGGGTCTCAGGAATGGAATGGGAAGGAGTTGGATATCACATCTCATGCTAAAGGGAGGGTCTCAGGTTTGGAAGGGGAAGGATTTGGATATCACATCTCATGTTATAGGAAGGATCTCAGGTTTGGTATTAGAAGCATTGAGATATCACATCTCATGTTATCGGAAGGATCTCAGGTTTGGTATTAGAAGCATTGAGATATCACATCTCATGCTATCAGAAGTGTCTCAGGATTGGAATGGGAAGAAGTTGGATATTCCCATCTCATGTTATACGAAGGGTCTCAGGTTTGGTATTAGAAGCATTGAGATATCACATCTCATGATATCGGAAGGGTCTCAGGATTGGAATGGGAAGGAGTTGGATATCACATCTCATGTTATATTACGGGTCTCAGGTTTGGTATTAGAAGCATTGAGATATCAAGTCTCAGAGTATAGGAAGGGTCTCAGAATTGGAATGGGAAGGAGTTGGATATCACATCTCAAGCTATAGGAAGGGTCTCAGGATTGGAATGGGAAGGACTTGGATATCACATCTCATGCTATAGGAAGGCTCTCAGGTTTGGAAGGGGAAAGAGTTGGATATCACATTTCATGTTAGAGATTGGATCTCAGGTTTGGTATTAGAGGCATTGAGATATCACATCTCATGCTATCAGAAGGGTCTCAGGAATGGAATGGGAAGGAGTTGGATATCACATCTCATGCTAAAGGGAGGGTCTCAGGTTTGGAAGGGGAAGGATTTGGATATCACATCTCATGTTATAGGAAGGATCTCAGGTTTGGTATTAGAAGCATTGAGATATCACATCTCATGTTATCGGAAGGATCTCAGGTTTGGTATTAGAAGCATTGAGATATCACATCTCATGCTATCAGAAGGGTCTCAGGATTGGAATGGGAAGGAGTTGGATATCACATCTCATGCTAAAGGGAGGGTCTCAGGTTTGGAAGGGGAAGGATTTGGATATCACATCTCATGTTATCGGAAGGATCTCACGTTTGGTATTAGAAGTATTGAGATATCATATCTCATGCTATAGGAAGGGTCTCAGGATTGGAATGGGAAGGAGTTGGATATCACATCTCATGCTATAGGAAGTGTCTCAGGATTGGAATGGGAAGGACTTGGATATCACATCTCATGCTACAGGTAGGGTCTCAAGTTTGGTATTAGAAGCATTGAGATATCACATCTCATGCTATAGGAAGGGTCTGAGGATTGGAATGGGAAGGAGTTGGATATCACATCTCATGCTATGGGAAGGGTCTCAGGTTTGGTATAAGCATTGAGATATCACATCTCATGCTATAGGACGGGTCTCAGGATTGGAATGGAAGGAGTTGGATATCACATCTCATGTTATAGGAAGGATCTCAGGTTTGGTATTAGAAGCATTGAGACATCACATCTCATGCTATAGGAAGGGTCTCAAGGTTGGAATGGGAAGGAGTTGGATATCACATCTCATCCAATAGGAAGGGTCTCAGGTTTGGAATGGGAAGGAATTGGATATCACATCTCATGTTATAGGAAGGATCTCAAGTTTGGTATTAGAAGCATTGAGATATCACATCTCATGCTATAGGAAGGGTCTCAGGATTGGAATGTGAAGGATTTGGATATCACATCTCATGCTAAAGGAAGGGTCTCAGGTTTGGTAGAAGCATTGAGATATCACGTCTCTGCTATCGGAAGGGTCTCAGGATTGGATTGGGAAGGAGTTGGATATCACATCTCATGCCATAGGAAGGGTCTCAGGTTTGGTATAAGCATTGAGATACCACATCTCATGCTATCAGAAGAGTCTCAGGATTGGAATAGGAAGGAGTTGGATATCACATCTCATGCTACAGGGAGGGTCTCAGGTTTGGAAGGGGAAGGATTTGGATATCACATCTCATGTTATTGGAAGGATCTCACGTTTGGTATTAGAAGTATTGAGATATCATATCTCATGCTATAGGAAGGGTCTCAGGATTGGAATGGGAAGGAGTTGGATATCACATCTCATGCTATAGGGAGGGTCTCAGGATTGGAATGGGAAGGACTTAGATATCACATATCATGCTATAGGGAGGGTCTCAGTTTTGATATTAGAAGCATTGAGATATCACATCTCATGCTATCGGAAGTGTCTCAGGATTGGAATGGGAAGGTGCTGGATATCACATCTCATGCTAAAGGAAGGGTCTCAGGTTTGGAACGGGAAGGATTTGGATATCACATCTCATGTTATAGGAAGGGTCTCAGGTTTGGTATAAGCATTGAGATATCACATCTCTGCTATCGGAAGTGTCTCAGGATTGGAATGAGAAGGCGTTGGATATCCCATCTCATGTTATAGGACGGGTCTCAGGTTTGTTATTAGAATCATTGAGATATCATATTGCATGCTGTAGGAAGGGTCTAAGGGTTGGAATGGGAAGGACTTGGATATCACATCTCATGCTATAGATAGGCTCTTAGGTTTGGAAAGGGAAGGAGTTGGATATCACATTTCATGTTAGAGGAAGGATCTCAGGTTTGGTATTAGAAGCATTGAGATATCACATCTCATGCTATAGGAAGGGTCTCAGGATTGGAATGGGAAGCAGTTGGATATCACATCTCATGCTATAGGAAGGGTCTCAGGTTTGGTATAAGCATTGAGATATCACATCTCATGCTATAGGACGGGTCTCAGGATTGGAATGGAAGGAGTTGGATATCACATCTCATGTTATAGGAAGGATCTCAGGTTTGGTATTAGAAGCATTGAGACATCACATCTCATGCTATAGGAAGGGTCTCAAGGTTGGAATGGGAAGGAGTTGGATATCACATCTCATCCAATAGGAAGGGTCTCAGGTTTGGAATGGGAAGGAATTGGATATCACATCTCATGTTATAGGAAGGATCTCAAGTTTGGTATTAGAAGCATTGAGATATCACATCTCATGCTATAGGAAGGGTCTCAGGATTGGAATGTGAAGGATTTGGATATCACATCTCATGCTAAAGGAAGGGTCTCAGGTTTGGTAGAAGCATTGAGATATCACGTCTCTGCTATCGGAAGGGTCTCAGGATTGGATTGGGAAGGAGTTGGATATCACATCTCATGCCATAGGAAGGGTCTCAGGTTTGGTATAAGCATTGAGATACCACATCTCTGCTATCGGAAGGGTCTCAGGATTGGATTGGGAAGGAGTTGGATATCACATCTCATGCTACAGGGAGGGTCTCAGGTTTGGAAGGGGAAGGATTTGGATATCACATCTCATGTTATTGGAAGGATCTCACGTTTGGTATTAGAAGTATTGAGATATCATATCTCATGCTATAGGAAGGGTCTCAGGATTGGAATGGGAAGGAGTTGGATATCACATCTCATGCTATAGGGAGGGTCTCAGGATTGGAATGGGAAGGACTTAGATATCACATATCATGCTATAGGGAGGGTCTCAGTTTTGATATTAGAAGCATTGAGATATCACATCTCATGCTATCGGAAGTGTCTCAGGATTGGAATGGGAAGGTGCTGGATATCACATCTCATGCTAAAGGAAGGGTCTCAGGTTTGGAACGGGAAGGATTTGGATATCACATCTCATGTTATAGGAAGGGTCTCAGGTTTGGTATAAGCATTGAGATATCACATCTCTGCTATCGGAAGTGTCTCAGGATTGGAATGAGAAGGCGTTGGATATCCCATCTCATGTTATAGGACGGGTCTCAGGTTTGTTATTAGAATCATTGAGATATCATATTGCATGCTGTAGGAAGGGTCTAAGGGTTGGAATGGGAAGGACTTGGATATCACATCTCATGCTATAGATAGGCTCTTAGGTTTGGAAAGGGAAGGAGTTGGATATCACATTTCATGTTAGAGGAAGGATCTCAGGTTTGGTATTAGAAGCATTGAGATATCACATCTCATGCTATAGGAAGGGTCTCAGGATTGGAATGGGAAGCAGTTGGATATCACATCTCATGCTATAGGAAGGGTCTCAGGTTTGGTATAAGCATTGAGATATCACATCTCATGCTATAGGACGGGTCTCAGGATTGGAATGGAAGGAGTTGGATATCACATCTCATGTTATAGGAAGGATCTCAGGTTTGGTATTAGAAGCATTGAGACATCACATCTCATGCTATAGGAAGGGTCTCAAGGTTGGAATGGGAAGGAGTTGGATATCACATCTCATCCAATAGGAAGGGTCTCAGGTTTGGAATGGGAAGGAATTGGATATCACATCTCATGTTATAGGAAGGATCTCAAGTTTGGTATTAGAAGCATTGAGATATCACATCTCATGCTATAGGAAGGGTCTCAGGATTGGAATGTGAAGGATTTGGATATCACATCTCATGCTAAAGGAAGGGTCTCAGGTTTGGTAGAAGCATTGAGATATCACGTCTCTGCTATCGGAAGGGTCTCAGGATTGGATTGGGAAGGAGTTGGATATCACATCTCATGCCATAGGAAGGGTCTCAGGTTTGGTATAAGCATTGAGATACCACATCTCTGCTATCGGAAGGGTCTCAGGATTGGATTGGGAAGGAGTTGGATATCCCTTCTCATGCTATAGGAAGTGTCTCAGGTTGGAATGGGAAGGAGTTGGATATCACATCTCATGTTATAGGAAGGGTCTCAGGATTGGAATGGGAAGGATTTGGATATCACATCTCTTGCTATAGGAAGGGTCTCAGGATTGGAATGGGTAGGAGTTGGATATTACTTTCTTGATATAGGAAGGGTCTCATGTTTGGAATGGGAAGGAGTTGGATATCACATATGCTATAGTTAGTGTCTCAGGTTTGGAACGGGAAGGAGTTGGATATCACATCTCATGTTATAGGAAGGGTCTCAGGTTTGGTATAAGCATTGAGATATCACATCTCTGCTATCGGAAGCGGCTCAGGATTGGAATGGGAAGGAGTTGGATATCCCATCTCATGTTATAGGAAGAGTCTCTGGTTTGGTATTAGAATCATTGAGATATCACATCGCATGCTGTAGCAAGGGTCTAAGGATTGGAATGGGAAGGACTTGGATATCACATCTCATGCTATAGGAAGGCTCTCAGGTTTGGAAGGGGAAAGAGTTGGATATCACATTTCATGTTAGAGATTGGATCTCAGGTTTGGTATTAGAGGCATTGAGATATCACATCTCATGCTATCAGAAGGGTCTCAGGAATGGAATGGGAAGGAGTTGGATATCACATCTCATGCTAAAGGGAGGGTCTCAGGTTTGGAAGGGGAAGGATTTGGATATCACATCTCATGTTATAGGAAGGATCTCAGGTTTGGTATTAGAAGCATTGAGATATCACATCTCATGTTATCGGAAGGATCTCAGGTTTGGTATTAGAAGCATTGAGATATCACATCTCATGCTATCAGAAGTGTCTCAGGATTGGAATGGGAAGAAGTTGGATATTCCCATCTCATGTTATACGAAGGGTCTCAGGTTTGGTATTAGAAGCATTGAGATATCACATCTCATGATATCGGAAGGGTCTCAGGATTGGAATGGGAAGGAGTTGGATATCACATCTCATGTTATATTACGGGTCTCAGGTTTGGTATTAGAAGCATTGAGATATCAAGTCTCAGAGTATAGGAAGGGTCTCAGAATTGGAATGGGAAGGAGTTGGATATCACATCTCAAGCTATAGGAAGGGTCTCAGGATTGGAATGGGAAGGACTTGGATATCACATCTCATGCTATAGGAAGGCTCTCAGGTTTGGAAGGGGAAAGAGTTGGATATCACATTTCATGTTAGAGATTGGATCTCAGGTTTGGTATTAGAGGCATTGAGATATCACATCTCATGCTATCAGAAGGGTCTCAGGAATGGAATGGGAAGGAGTTGGATATCACATCTCATGCTAAAGGGAGGGTCTCAGGTTTGGAAGGGGAAGGATTTGGATATCACATCTCATGTTATAGGAAGGATCTCAGGTTTGGTATTAGAAGCATTGAGATATCACATCTCATGTTATCGGAAGGATCTCAGGTTTGGTATTAGAAGCATTGAGATATCACATCTCATGCTATCAGAAGGGTCTCAGGATTGGAATGGGAAGGAGTTGGATATCACATCTCATGCTAAAGGGAGGGTCTCAGGTTTGGAAGGGGAAGGATTTGGATATCACATCTCATGTTATCGGAAGGATCTCACGTTTGGTATTAGAAGTATTGAGATATCATATCTCATGCTATAGGAAGGGTCTCAGGATTGGAATGGGAAGGAGTTGGATATCACATCTCATGCTATAGGAAGTGTCTCAGGATTGGAATGGGAAGGACTTGGATATCACATCTCATGCTACAGGTAGGGTCTCAAGTTTGATATTAGAAGCATTGAGATATCACATCTCATGCTATAGGAAGGGTCTGAGGATTGGAATGGGAAGGAGTTGGATATCACATCTCATGCTATGGGAAGGGTCTCAGGTTTGGTATAAGCATTGAGATATCACATCTCATGCTATAGGACGGGTCTCAGGATTGGAATGGAAGGAGTTGGATATCACATCTCATGTTATAGGAAGGATCTCAGGTTTGGTATTAGAAGCATTGAGACATCACATCTCATGCTATAGGAAGGGTCTCAAGGTTGGAATGGGAAGGAGTTGGATATCACATCTCATCCAATAGGAAGGGTCTCAGGTTTGGAATGGGAAGGAATTGGATATCACATCTCATGTTATAGGAAGGATCTCAAGTTTGGTATTAGAAGCATTGAGATATCACATCTCATGCTATAGGAAGGGTCTCAGGATTGGAATGTGAAGGATTTGGATATCACATCTCATGCTAAAGGAAGGGTCTCAGGTTTGGTAGAAGCATTGAGATATCACGTCTCTGCTATCGGAAGGGTCTCAGGATTGGATTGGGAAGGAGTTGGATATCACATCTCATGCCATAGGAAGGGTCTCAGGTTTGGTATAAGCATTGAGATACCACATCTCTGCTATCGGAAGGGTCTCAGGATTGGATTGGGAAGGAGTTGGATATCCCTTCTCATGCTATAGGAAGTGTCTCAGGTTGGAATGGGAAGGAGTTGGATATCACATCTCATGTTATAGGAAGGGTCTCAGGATTGGAATGGGAAGGATTTGGATATCACATCTCTTGCTATAGGAAGGGTCTCAGGATTGGAATGGGTAGGAGTTGGATATTACTTTCTTGATATAGGAAGGGTCTCATGTTTGGAATGGGAAGGAGTTGGATATCACATATGCTATAGTTAGTGTCTCAGGTTTGGAACGGGAAGGAGTTGGATATCACATCTCATGTTATAGGAAGGGTCTCAGGTTTGGTATAAGCATTGAGATATCACATCTCTGCTATCGGAAGCGGCTCAGGATTGGAATGGGAAGGAGTTGGATATCCCATCTCATGTTATAGGAAGAGTCTCTGGTTTGGTATTAGAATCATTGAGATATCACATCGCATGCTGTAGCAAGGGTCTAAGGATTGGAATGGGAAGGACTTGGATATCACATCTCATGCTATAGGAAGGCTCTCAGGTTTGGAAGGGGAAAGAGTTGGATATCACATTTCATGTTAGAGATTGGATCTCAGGTTTGGTATTAGAGGCATTGAGATATCACATCTCATGCTATCAGAAGGGTCTCAGGAATGGAATGGGAAGGAGTTGGATATCACATCTCATGCTAAAGGGAGGGTCTCAGGTTTGGAAGGGGAAGGATTTGGATATCACATCTCATGTTATAGGAAGGATCTCAGGTTTGGTATTAGAAGCATTGAGATATCACATCTCATGTTATCGGAAGGATCTCAGGTTTGGTATTAGAAGCATTGAGATATCACATCTCATGCTATCAGAAGTGTCTCAGGATTGGAATGGGAAGAAGTTGGATATTCCCATCTCATGTTATACGAAGGGTCTCAGGTTTGGTATTAGAAGCATTGAGATATCACATCTCATGATATCGGAAGGGTCTCAGGATTGGAATGGGAAGGAGTTGGATATCACATCTCATGTTATATTACGGGTCTCAGGTTTGGTATTAGAAGCATTGAGATATCAAGTCTCAGAGTATAGGAAGGGTCTCAGAATTGGAATGGGAAGGAGTTGGATATCACATCTCAAGCTATAGGAAGGGTCTCAGGATTGGAATGGGAAGGACTTGGATATCACATCTCATGCTATAGGAAGGCTCTCAGGTTTGGAAGGGGAAAGAGTTGGATATCACATTTCATGTTAGAGATTGGATCTCAGGTTTGGTATTAGAGGCATTGAGATATCACATCTCATGCTATCAGAAGGGTCTCAGGAATGGAATGGGAAGGAGTTGGATATCACATCTCATGCTAAAGGGAGGGTCTCAGGTTTGGAAGGGGAAGGATTTGGATATCACATCTCATGTTATAGGAAGGATCTCAGGTTTGGTATTAGAAGCATTGAGATATCACATCTCATGTTATCGGAAGGATCTCAGGTTTGGTATTAGAAGCATTGAGATATCACATCTCATGCTATCAGAAGGGTCTCAGGATTGGAATGGGAAGGAGTTGGATATCACATCTCATGCTAAAGGGAGGGTCTCAGGTTTGGAAGGGGAAGGATTTGGATATCACATCTCATGTTATCGGAAGGATCTCACGTTTGGTATTAGAAGTATTGAGATATCATATCTCATGCTATAGGAAGGGTCTCAGGATTGGAATGGGAAGGAGTTGGATATCACATCTCATGCTATAGGAAGTGTCTCAGGATTGGAATGGGAAGGACTTGGATATCACATCTCATGCTACAGGTAGGGTCTCAAGTTTGATATTAGAAGCATTGAGATATCACATCTCATGCTATAGGAAGGGTCTGAGGATTGGAATGGGAAGGAGTTGGATATCACATCTCATGCTATGGGAAGGGTCTCAGGTTTGGTATAAGCATTGAGATATCACATCTCATGCTATAGGACGGGTCTCAGGATTGGAATGGAAGGAGTTGGATATCACATCTCATGTTATAGGAAGGATCTCAGGTTTGGTATAAGCATTGAGATATCACATCTGTGCTATCGGAAGGGTCTCAGGATTGGAATGGGAAGGAGTTGGATATTCCCATCTCATGTTATAGGAAGGGTCTCAGGTTTGGTATTAGAAGCATTGAGATATCACATCTCATGCTATAGGAAGGGTCTCAGGATTGGAATGGGAAGGACTTGGATATCACATCTCATGCTATAGGGAGGGTCTCAAGTTTGATATTAGAAGCTTTGAGATATCACATCTCATGATATCGGAAGGGTCTCAGGATTGGAATGGGAAGGAGTTGGATATCACATCTCATGATAAAGGAAGGGTCTAAGGTTTGGAAGGGGAAGGATTTGGATATCACATCTCATGTTATATTACGGGTCTCACGTTTGGTATTAGAAGCATTGAGATATCAAGTCTCATAGTATAGGAAGGGTCTCAGAATTGGAATGGGAAGGAGTTGGATATCACATCTCAAGCTATAGGAAGGGTCTCAGGATTGAAATGGGAAGGACTTGGATATCACATCTCATGCTATAGGAAGGCTCTCAGGTTTGGAAGGGGAAAGAGTTGGATATCACATTTCATGTTAGAGGTAGGATCTCAGGTTTGGTATTAGAGGCATTGAGATATCACATCTCATGCTATCAGAAGGGTGTCAGGAATGGAATGGGAAGGAGTTGGATATCACATCTCATGCTAAAGGGAGGGTCTCAGGTTTGGAAGGGGAAGGATTTGGATATCACATCTCATGTTATAGGAAGGATCTCAGGTTTGGTATTAGAAGCATTGAGATATCACATCTCATGCTATCGGAAGGATCTCAGGTTTGGTATTAGAAGCATTGAGATATCACATCTCATGCTATCAGAAGAGTCTCAGGATTGGAATAGGAAGGAGTTGGATATCACATCTCATGCTACAGGGAGGGTCTCAGGTTTGGAAGGGGAAGGATTTGGATATCACATCTCATGTTATCGGAAGGATCTCACGTTTGGTATTAGAAGTATTGAGATATCATATCTCATGCTATAGGAAGGGTCTCAGGATTGGAATGGGAAGGAGTTGGATATCACATCTCATGCTATAGGGAGGGTCTCAGGATTGGAATGGGAAGGACTTAGATATCACATATCATGCTATAGGGAGGGTCTCAGTTTTGATATTAGAAGCATTGAGATATCACATCTCATGCTATCGGAAGTGTCTCAGGATTGGAATGGGAAGGTGCTGGATATCACATCTCATGCTAAAGGAAGGGTCTCAGGTTTGGAACGGGAAGGATTTGGATATCACATCTCATGTTATAGGAAGGGTCTCAGGTTTGGTATAAGCATTGAGATATCACATCTCTGCTATCGGAAGTGTCTCAGGATTGGAATGAGAAGGCGTTGGATATCCCATCTCATGTTATAGGACGGGTCTCAGGTTTGTTATTAGAATCATTGAGATATCATATTGCATGCTGTAGGAAGGGTCTAAGGGTTGGAATGGGAAGGACTTGGATATCACATCTCATGCTATAGATAGGCTCTTAGGTTTGGAAAGGGAAGGAGTTGGATATCACATTTCATGTTAGAGGAAGGATCTCAGGTTTGGTATTAGAAGCATTGAGATATCACATCTCATGCTATAGGAAGGGTCTCAGGATTGGAATGGGAAGCAGTTGGATATCACATCTCATGCTATAGGAAGGGTCTCAGGTTTGGTATAAGCATTGAGATATCACATCTCATGCTATAGGACGGGTCTCAGGATTGGAATGGAAGGAGTTGGATATCACATCTCATGTTATAGGAAGGATCTCAGGTTTGGTATTAGAAGCATTGAGACATCACATCTCATGCTATAGGAAGGGTCTCAAGGTTGGAATGGGAAGGAGTTGGATATCACATCTCATCCAATAGGAAGGGTCTCAGGTTTGGAATGGGAAGGAATTGGATATCACATCTCATGTTATAGGAAGGATCTCAAGTTTGGTATTAGAAGCATTGAGATATCACATCTCATGCTATAGGAAGGGTCTCAGGATTGGAATGTGAAGGATTTGGATATCACATCTCATGCTAAAGGAAGGGTCTCAGGTTTGGTAGAAGCATTGAGATATCACGTCTCTGCTATCGGAAGGGTCTCAGGATTGGATTGGGAAGGAGTTGGATATCACATCTCATGCCATAGGAAGGGTCTCAGGTTTGGTATAAGCATTGAGATACCACATCTCTGCTATCGGAAGGGTCTCAGGATTGGATTGGGAAGGAGTTGGATATCCCTTCTCATGCTATAGGAAGTGTCTCAGGTTGGAATGGGAAGGAGTTGGATATCACATCTCATGTTATAGGAAGGGTCTCAGGATTGGTATAAGCATTGAGATATCACATCTGTGCTATCGGAAGGGTCTCAGGATTGGAATGGGAAGGAGTTGGATATTCCCATCTCATGTTATAGGAAGGGTCTCAGGTTTGGTATTAGAAGCATTGAGATATCACATCTCATGCTATAGGAAGGGTCTCAGGATTGGAATGGGAAGGACTTGGATATCACATCTCATGCTATAGGGAGGGTCTCAAGTTTGATATTAGAAGCTTTGAGATATCACATCTCATGATATCGGAAGGGTCTCAGGATTGGAATGGGAAGGAGTTGGATATCACATCTCATGATAAAGGAAGGGTCTAAGGTTTGGAAGGGGAAGGATTTGGATATCACATCTCATGTTATATTACGGGTCTCACGTTTGGTATTAGAAGCATTGAGATATCAAGTCTCATAGTATAGGAAGGGTCTCAGAATTGGAATGGGAAGGAGTTGGATATCACATCTCAAGCTATAGGAAGGGTCTCAGGATTGAAATGGGAAGGACTTGGATATCACATCTCATGCTATAGGAAGGCTCTCAGGTTTGGAAGGGGAAAGAGTTGGATATCACATTTCATGTTAGAGGTAGGATCTCAGGTTTGGTATTAGAGGCATTGAGATATCACATCTCATGCTATCAGAAGGGTGTCAGGAATGGAATGGGAAGGAGTTGGATATCACATCTCATGATAAAGGAAGGGTCTAAGGTTTGGAAGGGGAAAGAGTTGGATATCACATTTCATGTTAGAGGTAGGATCTCAGGTTTGGTATTAGAAGCATTGAGATATCACATCTCATGCTATCGGAAGGATCTCAGGTTTGGTATTAGAAGCATTGAGATATCACATCTCATGCTATCAGAAGAGTCTCAGGATTGGAATAGGAAGGAGTTGGATATCACATCTCATGCTACAGGGAGGGTCTCAGGTTTGGAAGGGGAAGGATTTGGATATCACATCTCATGTTATCGGAAGGATCTCACGTTTGGTATTAGAAGTATTGAGATATCATATCTCATGCTATAGGAAGGGTCTCAGGATTGGAATGGGAAGGAGTTGGATATCACATCTCATGCTATAGGGAGGGTCTCAGGATTGGAATGGGAAGGACTTAGATATCACATATCATGCTATAGGGAGGGTCTCAGTTTTGATATTAGAAGCATTGAGATATCACATCTCATGCTATCGGAAGTGTCTCAGGATTGGAATGGGAAGGTGCTGGATATCACATCTCATGCTAAAGGAAGGGTCTCAGGTTTGGAACGGGAAGGATTTGGATATCACATCTCATGTTATAGGAAGGGTCTCAGGTTTGGTATAAGCATTGAGATATCACATCTCTGCTATCGGAAGTGTCTCAGGATTGGAATGAGAAGGCGTTGGATATCCCATCTCATGTTATAGGACGGGTCTCAGGTTTGTTATTAGAATCATTGAGATATCATATTGCATGCTGTAGGAAGGGTCTAAGGGTTGGAATGGGAAGGACTTGGATATCACATCTCATGCTATAGATAGGCTCTTAGGTTTGGAAAGGGAAGGAGTTGGATATCACATTTCATGTTAGAGGAAGGATCTCAGGTTTGGTATTAGAAGCATTGAGATATCACATCTCATGCTATAGGAAGGGTCTCAGGATTGGAATGGGAAGCAGTTGGATATCACATCTCATGCTATAGGAAGGGTCTCAGGTTTGGTATAAGCATTGAGATATCACATCTCATGCTATAGGACGGGTCTCAGGATTGGAATGGAAGGAGTTGGATATCACATCTCATGTTATAGGAAGGATCTCAGGTTTGGTATTAGAAGCATTGAGACATCACATCTCATGCTATAGGAAGGGTCTCAAGGTTGGAATGGGAAGGAGTTGGATATCACATCTCATCCAATAGGAAGGGTCTCAGGTTTGGAATGGGAAGGAATTGGATATCACATCTCATGTTATAGGAAGGATCTCAAGTTTGGTATTAGAAGCATTGAGATATCACATCTCATGCTATAGGAAGGGTCTCAGGATTGGAATGTGAAGGATTTGGATATCACATCTCATGCTAAAGGAAGGGTCTCAGGTTTGGTAGAAGCATTGAGATATCACGTCTCTGCTATCGGAAGGGTCTCAGGATTGGATTGGGAAGGAGTTGGATATCACATCTCATGCCATAGGAAGGGTCTCAGGTTTGGTATAAGCATTGAGATACCACATCTCATGCTATCAGAAGAGTCTCAGGATTGGAATAGGAAGGAGTTGGATATCACATCTCATGCTACAGGGAGGGTCTCAGGTTTGGAAGGGGAAGGATTTGGATATCACATCTCATGTTATTGGAAGGATCTCACGTTTGGTATTAGAAGTATTGAGATATCATATCTCATGCTATAGGAAGGGTCTCAGGATTGGAATGGGAAGGAGTTGGATATCACATCTCATGCTATAGGGAGGGTCTCAGGATTGGAATGGGAAGGACTTAGATATCACATATCATGCTATAGGGAGGGTCTCAGTTTTGATATTAGAAGCATTGAGATATCACATCTCATGCTATCGGAAGTGTCTCAGGATTGGAATGGGAAGGTGCTGGATATCACATCTCATGCTAAAGGAAGGGTCTCAGGTTTGGAACGGGAAGGATTTGGATATCACATCTCATGTTATAGGAAGGGTCTCAGGTTTGGTATAAGCATTGAGATATCACATCTCTGCTATCGGAAGTGTCTCAGGATTGGAATGAGAAGGCGTTGGATATCCCATCTCATGTTATAGGACGGGTCTCAGGTTTGTTATTAGAATCATTGAGATATCATATTGCATGCTGTAGGAAGGGTCTAAGGGTTGGAATGGGAAGGACTTGGATATCACATCTCATGCTATAGATAGGCTCTTAGGTTTGGAAAGGGAAGGAGTTGGATATCACATTTCATGTTAGAGGAAGGATCTCAGGTTTGGTATTAGAAGCATTGAGATATCACATCTCATGCTATAGGAAGGGTCTCAGGATTGGAATGGGAAGCAGTTGGATATCACATCTCATGCTATAGGAAGGGTCTCAGGTTTGGTATAAGCATTGAGATATCACATCTCATGCTATAGGACGGGTCTCAGGATTGGAATGGAAGGAGTTGGATATCACATCTCATGTTATAGGAAGGATCTCAGGTTTGGTATTAGAAGCATTGAGACATCACATCTCATGCTATAGGAAGGGTCTCAAGGTTGGAATGGGAAGGAGTTGGATATCACATCTCATCCAATAGGAAGGGTCTCAGGTTTGGAATGGGAAGGAATTGGATATCACATCTCATGTTATAGGAAGGATCTCAAGTTTGGTATTAGAAGCATTGAGATATCACATCTCATGCTATAGGAAGGGTCTCAGGATTGGAATGTGAAGGATTTGGATATCACATCTCATGCTAAAGGAAGGGTCTCAGGTTTGGTAGAAGCATTGAGATATCACGTCTCTGCTATCGGAAGGGTCTCAGGATTGGATTGGGAAGGAGTTGGATATCACATCTCATGCCATAGGAAGGGTCTCAGGTTTGGTATAAGCATTGAGATACCACATCTCTGCTATCGGAAGGGTCTCAGGATTGGATTGGGAAGGAGTTGGATATCCCTTCTCATGCTATAGGAAGTGTCTCAGGTTGGAATGGGAAGGAGTTGGATATCACATCTCATGTTATAGGAAGGGTCTCAGGATTGGAATGGGAAGGATTTGGATATCACATCTCTTGCTATAGGAAGGGTCTCAGGATTGGAATGGGTAGGAGTTGGATATTACTTTCTTGATATAGGAAGGGTCTCATGTTTGGAATGGGAAGGAGTTGGATATCACATATGCTATAGTTAGTGTCTCAGGTTTGGAACGGGAAGGAGTTGGATATCACATCTCATGTTATAGGAAGGGTCTCAGGTTTGGTATAAGCATTGAGATATCACATCTCTGCTATCGGAAGCGGCTCAGGATTGGAATGGGAAGGAGTTGGATATCCCATCTCATGTTATAGGAAGAGTCTCTGGTTTGGTATTAGAATCATTGAGATATCACATCGCATGCTGTAGCAAGGGTCTAAGGATTGGAATGGGATGGACTTGGATAGCACATCTCATGCTATAGGTAGGCTCTCAGGTTTGGTATAAGCATTGAGATATCACATTCATGCTATAGGAAGGGTCTCAGGATTAGAATGGGAAGGAATTGGATATCACATATCATGCTATCGGAAGGGTCTCAGATTTGGTATAAGCATTGAGATATCACATCTCATGCTAAAGGAAGGGTCTCAGGATTGGAATGGGAAGGAGTTGTATATGACATCTCAGGCCATAGGAAGGTCCTCAGGTTTGGTATAAGCATTGAGATATCACATCTCTGCTATCGGAAGGGTCTCAGGATTGGAATGGGAAGGAGTTGGATATCACATATCATGCTAAAGGAAGGGTCTCAGGTTTGGTAGAAGCATTGAGATATCACGTCTCTGCTATCGGAAGGGTCTCAGGATTGGATTGGGAAGGAGTTGGATATCACATCTCATGCCATAGGAAGGGTCTCAGGTTTGGTATAAGCATTGAGATATCACATCTCTGCTATCGGAAGGGTCTCAGGATTGGATTGGGAAGGAGTTGGATATCCCTTCTCATGCTATAGGAAGTGTCTCAGGTTGGAATGGGAAGGAGTTGGATATTACATCTCATGTTATAGGAAGGGTCTCAGGATTGGAATGGGAAGGATTTGGATATCACATCTCTTGCTATAGGAAGGGTCTCAGGATTGGAATGGGTAGGAGTTGGATATTACTTTCTTGCTATAGGAAGGATCTCAAGTTTGGTATTAGATGCATTGAGATATCACATCTCATGCTATAGGAAGGGTCTCAGGATTGGAATGTGAAGGATTTGGATATCACATCTCATGCTAAAGGAAGGGTCTCAGGTTTGGTAGAAGCATTGAGATATCACGTCTCTGCTATCGGAAGGGTCTCAGGATTGGATTGGGAAGGAGTTGGATATCACATCTCATGTTATAGGAAGGATCTCAAGTTTGGTATTAGAAGCATTGAGATATCACATCTCATGCTATAGGAAGGGTCTCAGGATTGGAATGTGAAGGATTTGGATATCACATCTCATGCTAAAGGAAGGGTCTCAGGTTTGGTAGAAGCATTGAGATATCACGTCTCTGCTATCGGAAGGGTCTCAGGATTGGATTGGGAAGGAGTTGGATATCACATCTCATGCCATAGGAAGGGTCTCAGGTTTGGTATAAGCATTGAGATATCACATCTCTGCTATCGGAAGGGTCTCAGGATTGGATTGGGAAGGAGTTGGATATCCCTTCTCATGCTATAGGAAGTGTCTCAGGTTGGAATGGGAAGGAGTTGGATATCACATCTCATGTTATAGGAAGGGTCTCAGGATTGGAATGGGAAGGATTTGGATATCACATCTCTTGCTATAGGAAGGGTCTCAGGATTGGAATGGGTAGGAGTTGGATATTACTTTCTTGCTATAGGAAGGGTCTCATGTTTGGAATGGGAAGGAGTTGGATATCACATATGCTATAGTTAGTGTCTCAGGTTTGGAACGGGAAGGAGTTGGATATTACATCTTATGTTATAGGAAGGGTCTCAGGTTTGGTATAAGCATTGAGATATCACATCTCTGCTATCGGAAGCGGCTCAGGATTGGAATGGGAAGGAGTTGGATCTCCCATCTCATGTTATAGGAAGAGTCTCTGGTTTGTTATTAGAATCATTGAGATATCACATCGCATGCTGTAGGAAGGGTCTAAGGATTGGAATGGGATGGACTTGGATATCACATCTGATGCTATAGGTAGGCTCTCAGGTTTGGTATAAGCATTGAGATATCACATCTCATGCTAAAGGAAGGGTCTCAGGATTGGAATGGGAAGGAGTTGTATATGACATCTCAGGCCATAGGAAGGTCCTCAGGTTTGGTATAAGCATTGAGATATCACATCTCTGCTATCGGAAGGGTCTCAGGATTGGAATGGGAAGGAGTTGGATATCCCATCTCATGTTATAGGAAGGGTCTTAGGTTTGGTATTAGAAGCATAGAGATATCACATCTCATGCTATAGGAAGGGTCTCAGGATTTGAATGGCAAGGAGTTGGATATCACATCTCATGCCATAGGAAGGGTCTCAGGTTTGGTATAAGCATTGAGATATCACATCTCTGCTATCGGAAGGGTCTCAGGATTGGATTGGGAAGGAGTTGGATATCCCTTCTCATGCTATAGGAAGTGTCTCAGGTTGGAATGGGAAGGAGTTGGATATCACATCTCATGTTATAGGAAGGGTCTCAGGATTGGAATGGGAAGGATTTGGATATCACATCTCTTGCTATAGGAAGGGTCTCAGGATTGGAATGGGTAGGAGTTGGATATTACTTTCTTGCTATAGGAAGGGTCTCATGTTTGGAATGGGAAGGAGTTGGATATCACATATGCTATAGTTAGTGTCTCAGGTTTGGAACAGGAAGGAGTTGGATATCACATCTCATGTTATAGGAAGGGTCTCAGGTTTGGTATAAGCATTGAGATATCACATCTCTGCTATCGGAAGCGGCTCAGGATTGGAATGGGAAGGAGTTGGATATCCCATCTCATGTTATAGGAAGAGTCTCTGGTTTGGTATTAGAATCATTGAGATATCACATCGCATGCTGTAGGAAGGGTCTAAGGATTGGAATGGGATGGACTTGGATATCACATCTCATGCTATAGGTAGGCTCTCAGGTTTGGTATAAGCATTGAGATATCACATCTCATGCTATAGGAAGGGTCTCAGGATTGGAATGGGAAGGAATTGGATATCACATCTCATGCTAAAGGAAGGGTCTCAGATTTGGTATAAGCATTGAGATATCACATCTCATGCTAAAGGAAGGGTCTCAGGATTGGAATGGGAAGGAGTTGTATATGACATCTCAGGCCATAGGAAGGTTCTCAGGTTTGGTATAAGCATTGAGATATCACATCTCTGCTATCGGAAGGGTCTCAGGATTGGAATGGGAAGGAGTTGGATATCCCATCTCATGTTATAGGAAGGGTCTCAGGTTTGGTATTAGAAGCATAGAGATATCACATCTCATGCTATAGGAAGGGTCTCAGGATTGGAATGGGAAGGACTTGGATGTCACATCTCATGCTATAGGGAGGGTCTCAAGTTTGATATTAGAAGCATTGAGATAACAAATCTCATGATATCGGAAGGGTCTCAGGATTGGAATGGGAAGGAGTTGGATATCACATCTCATGATAAAGGAAGGGTCTAAGGTTTGGAAGGGAAAGGATTTGGATATCACATCTCATGTTATAGGACGGGTCTCTGGTTTGGTATTAGAAGCATTGAGATATCAAGTCTCATGGTATAAGAAGGGTCTCAGAATTGGAATGGGAAGGAGTTGGATATCACACCTCAAGCTATAGGAAGGGTCTCAGGATTGGAATGGGAAGGAGTTTGATATCACATCTCATGCCATAGTATGGGTCTCAGGTTTGGTAGAAGCATTGGGATATCACATCTCATGCTATCGGAAGGGTATCAGTATTGGATTTGGAAGTAGTTGGATATCCCATCTCATGCT
Source organism: Ambystoma mexicanum (assembly GCF_040938575.1). NCBI lineage: Eukaryota > Metazoa > Chordata > Amphibia > Caudata > Ambystomatidae > Ambystoma > Ambystoma mexicanum. Next base: position 1,516,374,642 of record NC_090923.1, read on the forward strand.
ATAGGAAGGGTCTCAGGTTGGAATGGGAAGGAGTTGGATATCACATTTCATGTTATAGGAAGGGTCTCAGGATTGGAATGGGAAGGACTTGGATATCATATCTCATGCTATAGGACGGGTCTCAGGTTTGTTATTAGAATCATTGAGATATCATATTGCATGCTGTAGGAAGGGTCTAAGGATTGGAATGGGAAGGACTTGGATATCACATCTCATGCTATAGATAGGCTCTTAGGTTTGGAAAGGGAAGGAGTTGGATATCACATTTCATGTTAGAGGAAGGATCTCAGGTTTGGTATTAGAAGCATTGAGATATCACATCTCATGCTATAGGAAGGGTCTCAGGATTGGAATGGGAAGTAGTTGGATATCACATCTCATGCTATAGGAAGGGTCTCAGGTTTGGTATAAGCATTGAGATATCACATCTCATCCAATAGGAAGGGTCTCAGGTTTGGAATGGGAAGGAATTGGATATCACATCTCATGGTATAGGAAGGATCTCAGGTTTGGTATTAGAAGCATTGAGATATCACATCTCATGCTATAGGAAGGGTCTCAGGATTGGAATGTGAAGGATTTGGATATCACATCTCATGCCAAAGGAAGGGTCTCAGGTTTGGTAGAAGCATTGAGATATCACGTCTCTGCTATCGGAAGGGTCTCAGGATTGGATTGGGAAGGAGTTGGATATCCCTTCTCATGCTATAGGAAGGATCTCAGGTTTGGTATTAGAAGCATTGAGACATCACATCTCATGCTATAGGAAGGGTCTCAGGGTTGGAATGGGAAGGAGTTGGATATCACATCTCATCCAATAGGAAGGGTCTCAGGTTTGGAATGGGAAGGAATTGGATATCACATCTCATGTTATAGGAAGGGTCTCAGGTTTGGTATTAGAAGTATTGAGATATCACATCTCATGCTATAGGAAGGGTCTCAGGATTGGAATGGGAAGGACTTGGATATCACATCTCATGCTATAGGGAGGGTCTCAAGTTTGATATTAGAAGCTTTGAGATATCACATCTCATGATATCGGAAGGGTCTCAGGATTGGAATGGGAAGATGTTGGATATCACAATATCATGATAAAGGAAGGGTCTAATGTTTGGAAGGGGAAGGATTTGGATATCACATCTCATGTTATATTACGGGTCTCAGGTTTGGTATTAGAAGCATTGAGATATCAAGTCTCAGAGTATAGGAAGGGTCTCAGAATTGGAATGGGAAGGAGTTGGATATCACATCTCAAGCTATAGGAAGGGTCTCAGGATTGGAATGGGAAGAATTTGGATATCACATCTCATGCTATACGAAGGCTCTCAGGTTTGGAAGGGGAAAGAGTTGGATATCACATTTCATGTTAGAGGTAGGATCTCAGGTTTGGTATTAGAGGCATTGAAATATCACATCTCATGCTATCAGAAGGGTCTCAGGAATGGAATGGGAAGGAGTTGGATATCACATCTCATGCTAAAGGGAGGGTCTCAGGTTTGGAAGGGGAAGGATTTGGATATCACATCTCATGTTATAGGAAGGATCTCAGGTTTGGTATTAGAAGCATTGAGATATCACATCTCATGCTATCGGAAGGATCTCAGGTTTGGTATTAGAAGCATTGAGATATCACATCTCATGCTATCAGAAGGGTCTCAGGATTGGAATGGGAAGGAGTTGGATATCACATCTCATGCTAAAGGGAGGGTCTCAGGTTTGGAAGGGGAAGGATTTGGACATCACATCTCATGTTATCGGAAGGATCTCACGTTTGGTATTAGAAGTATTGAGATATCATATCTCATGCTATAGGAAGGGTCTCAGGATAGGATTGGGAAAGAGTTGGATATCACATCTCATGCTATAGGGAGTGTCTCAGGATTGGAATGGGAAGGACTTAGATATCACATATCATGCTATAGGGAGGGTCTCAGTTTTGATATTAGAAGCATTGAGATATCACATCTCATGCTATCGGAAGTGTCTCAGGATTGGAATGGGAAGGAGCTGGATATCACATCTCATGCTAAAGGAAGGGTCTCAGGTTTGGAACGGGAAGGATTTGGATATCACATCTCATGTTATAGGAAGGGTCTCAGGTTTGGTATAAGCATTGAGATATCACATCTCTGCTATCGGAAGTGTCTCAGGATTGGAATGGGAAGGAGTTGGATATCCCATCTCATGTTATAGGACGGGTCACAGGTTTGTTATTAGAATCATTGAGATATCATATTGCATGCTGTAGGAAGGGTCTAAGGGTTGGAATGGGAAGGACTTGGATATCACATCTCATGCTATAGGTAGGCTCTCAGATTTGGTATAAGCATTGAGATATCACATCTCATGCTATAGGAAGGGTCTCAGGATTGGAATGGGAAGGAATTGGATATCACATCTCATGCTATCAGAAGGGTCTCAGATTTGGTATAAGCATTGAGATATCACATCTCATGCTAAAGGAAGGGTCTCAGGATTGGAATGGGAAGGAGTTGTATATGACATCTCAGGCCATAGGAAGGTCCTCAGGTTTGGTATAAGCATTGAGATATCACATCTCTGCTATCGGAAGGGTCTCAGGATTGGAATGGGAAGGAGTTGGATATCACATCTCATGCTAAAGGAAGGGTCTCAGGTTTGGTAGAAGCATTGAGATATCACATCTCTGCTATCGGAAGAGTCTCAGGATTGGATTGGGAAGGAGTTGGATATCACATCTCATGCCATAGGAAGGGTCTCAGGTTTGGTATAAGCATTGAGATATCACATCTCTGCTATCGGAAGGGTCTCAGGATTGGATTGGGAAGGAGTTGGATATCCCTTCTCATGCTATAGGAAGTGTCTCAGGTTGGAATGGGAAGGAGTTGGATATCACATCTCATGTTATAGGAAGGGTCTCAGGATTGGAATGGGAAGGATTTGGATATCACATCTCTTGCTATAGGAAGGGTCTCAGGATTGGAATGGGTAGGAGTTGGATATTACTTTCTTGCTATAGGAAGGATCTCAAGTTTGGTATTAGAAGCATTGAGATATCACATCTCATGCTATAGGAAGGGTCTCAGGATTGGAATGTGAAGGATTTGGATATCACATCTCATGCTAAAGGAAGGGTCTCAGGTTTGGTAGAAGCATTGAGATATCACGTCTCTGCTATCGGAAGGGTCTCAGGATTGGATTGGGAAGGAGTTGGATATCACATCTCATGTTATAGGAAGGATCTCAAGTTTGGTATTAGAAGCATTAAGATATCACATCTCATGCTATAGGAAGGGTCTCAGGATTGGAATGTGAAGGATTTGGATATCACATCTCATGCTAAAGGAAGGGTCTCAGGTTTGGTAGAAGCATTGAGATATCACGTCTCTGCTATCGGAAGGGTCTCAGGATTGGATTGGGAAGGAGTTGGATATCACATCTCATGCTATAGGAAGTGTCTCAGGTTGGAATGGGAAGGAGTTGGATATCACATCTCATGTTATAGGAAGGGTCTCAGGATTGGAATGGGAAGGATTTGGATATCACATCTCTTGCTATAGGAAGGGTCTCAGGATTGGAATGGGTAGGAGTTGGATATTACTTTCTTGCTATAGGAAGGGTCTCATGTTTGGAATGGGAAGGAGTTGGATATCACATATGCTATAGTTAGTGTCTCAGGTTTGGAACGGGAAGGAGTTGGATATCACATCTTATGTTATAGGAAGGGTCTCAGGTTTGGTATAAGCATTGAGATATCACATCTCTGCTATCGGAAGCGGCTCAGGATTGGAATGGGAAGGAGTTGGATATCCCATCTCATGTTATAGGAAGAGTCTCTGGTTTGTTATTAGAATCATTGAGATATCACATCGCATGCTGTAGGAAGGGTCTAAGGATTGGAATGGGATGGACTTGGATATCACATCTGATGCTATAGGTAGGCTCTCAGGTTTGGTATAAGCATTGAGATATCACATCTCATGCTAAAGGAAGGGTCTCAGGATTGGAATGGGAAGGAGTTGTATATGACATCTCAGGCCATAGGAAGGTCCTCAGGTTTGGTATAAGCATTGAGATATCACATCTCTGCTATCGGAAGGGTCTCAGGATTGGAATGGGAAGGAGTTGGATATCCCATCTCATGTTATAGGAAGGGTCTTAGGTTTGGTATTAGAAGCATAGAGATATCACATCTCATGCTATAGGAAGGGTCTCAGGATTTGAATGGCAAGGAGTTGGATATCACATCTCATGCCATAGGAAGGGTCTCAGGTTTGGTATAAGCATTGAGATATCACATCTCTGCTATCGGAAGGGTCTCAGGATTGGATTGGGAAGGAGTTGGATATCCCTTCTCATGCTATAGGAAGTGTCTCAGGTTGGAATGGGAAGGAGTTGGATATCACATCTCATGTTATAGGAAGGGTCTCAGGATTGGAATGGGAAGGATTTGGATATCACATCTCTTGCTATAGGAAGGGTCTCAGGATTGGAATGGGTAGGAGTTGGATATTACTTTCTTGCTATAGGAAGGGTCTCATGTTTGGAATGGGAAGGAGTTGGATATCACATATGCTATAGTTAGTGTCTCAGGTTTGGAACGGGAAGGAGTTGGATATCACATCTCATGTTATAGGAAGGGTCTCAGGTTTGGTATAAGCATTGAGATATCACATCTCTGCTATCGGAAGCGGCTCAGGATTGGAATGGGAAGGAGTTGGATATCCCATCTCATGTTATAGGAAGAGTCTCTGGTTTGGTATTAGAATCATTGAGATATCACATCGCATGCTGTAGGAAGGGTCTAAGGATTGGAATGGGATGGACTTGGATATCACATCTCATGCTATAGGTAGGCTCTCAGGTTTGGTATAAGCATTGAGATATCACATCTCATGCTATAGGAAGGGTCTCAGGATTGGAATGGGAAGGAATTGGATATCACATCTCATGCTATAGGAAGGGTCTCAGATTTGGTATAAGCATTGAGATATCACATCTCATGCTAAAGGAAGGGTCTCAGGATTGGAATGGGAAGGAGTTGTATATGACATCTCAGGCCATAGGAAGGTTCTCAGGTTTGGTATAAGCATTGAGATATCACATCTCTGCTATCGGAAGGGTCTCAGGATTGGAATGGGAAGGAGTTGGATATCCCATCTCATGTTATAGGAAGGGTCTCAGGTTTGGTATTAGAAGCATAGAGATATCACATCTCATGCTATAGGAAGGGTCTCAGGATTGGAATGGGAAGGACTTGGATGTCACATCTCATGCTATAGGGAGGGTCTCAAGTTTGATATTAGAAGCATTGAGATAACAAATCTCATGATATCGGAAGGGTCTCAGGATTGGAATGAGAAGGAGTTGGATATCACATCTCATGATAAAGGAAGGGTCTAAGGTTTGGAAGGGGAAGGATTTGGATATCACATCTCATGTTATAGGACGGGTCTCAGGTTTGGTATTAGAAGCATTGAGATATCAAGTCTCATGGTATAAGAAGGGTCTCAGAATTGGAATGGGAAGGAGTTGGATATCACACCTCAAGCTATAGGAAGGGTCTCAGGATTGGAATGGGAAGGAGTTTGATATCACATCTCATGCCATAGTATGGGTCTCAGGTTTGGTAGAAGCATTGGGATATCACATCTCATGCTATCGGAAGGGTATCAGTATTGGATTTGGAAGTAGTTGGATATCCCATCTCATGCTATAGGAAGGGTCTCAGGTTGGAATGGGAAGGAGTTGGATATCACATTTCATGTTATAGGAAGGGTCTCAGGATTGGAATGGGAAGGACTTGGATATCATATCTCATGCTATAGGACGGGTCTCAGGTTTGTTATTAGAATCATTGAGATATCATATTGCATGCTGTAGGAAGGGTCTAAGGATTGGAATGGGAAGGACTTGGATATCACATCTCATGCTATAGATAGGCTCTTAGGTTTGGAAAGGGAAGGAGTTGGATATCACATTTCATGTTAGAGGAAGGATCTCAGGTTTGGTATTAGAAGCATTGAGATATCACATCTCATGCTATAGGAAGGGTCTCAGGATTGGAATGGGAAGTAGTTGGATATCACATCTCATGCTATAGGAAGGGTCTCAGGTTTGGTATAAGCATTGAGATATCACATCTCATGCTATAGGAAGGGTCTCAGGATTGGAATGGAAGGAGTTGGATATCACATCTCATGCCATAGTATGGGTCTCAGGTTTGGTAGAAGCATTGGGATATCACATCTCATGCTATCGGAAGGGTATCAGTATTGGATTTGGAAGTAGTTGGATATCACATCTCATGCTATAGGAAGGGTCTCAGGATTGGAATGGGAAGTAGTTGGATATCACATCTCATGCTATAGGAAGGGTCTCAGGTTTGGTATAAGCATTGAGATATCACATCTCATGCTATAGGAAGGGTCTCAGGATTGGAATGGGAAGGAGTTTGATATCACATCTCATGCCATAGTATGGGTCTCAGGTTTGGTAGAAGCATTGGGATATCACATCTCATGCTATCGGAAGGGTATCAGTATTGGATTTGGAAGTAGTTGGATATCCCATCTCATGCTATAGGAAGGGTCTCAGGTTGGAATGGGAAGGAGTTGGATATCACATTTCATGTTATAGGAAGGGTCTCAGGATTGGAATGGGAAGGACTTGGATATCATATCTCATGCTATAGGACGGGTCTCAGGTTTGTTATTAGAATCATTGAGATATCATATTGCATGCTGTAGGAAGGGTCTAAGGATTGGAATGGGAAGGACTTGGATATCACATCTCATGCTATAGATAGGCTCTTAGGTTTGGAAAGGGAAGGAGTTGGATATCACATTTCATGTTAGAGGAAGGATCTCAGGTTTGGTATTAGAAGCATTGAGATATCACATCTCATGCTATAGGAAGGGTCTCAGGATTGGAATGGGAAGTAGTTGGATATCACATCTCATGCTATAGGAAGGGTCTCAGGTTTGGTATAAGCATTGAGATATCACATCTCATGCTATAGGAAGGGTCTCAGGATTGGAATGGAAGGAGTTGGATAGCACATCTCATGTTATAGGAAGGATCTCAGGTTTGGTATTAGAAGCATTGAGACATCACATCTCATGCTATAGGAAGGGTCTCAGGGTTGGAATGGGAAGGAGTTGGATATCACATCTCATCCAATAGGAAGGGTCTCAGGTTTGGAATGGGAAGGAATTGGATATCACATCTCATGGTATAGGAAGGATCTCAGGTTTGGTATTAGAAGCATTGAGATATCACATCTCATGCTATAGGAAGGGTCTCAGGATTGGAATGTGAAGGATTTGGATATCACATCTCATGCTAAAGGAAGGGTCTCAGGTTTGGTAGAAGCATTGAGATATCACGTCTCTGCTATCGGAAGGGTCTCAGGATTGGATTGGGAAGGAGTTGGATATCCCTTCTCATGCTATAGGAAGGATCTCAGGTTTGGTATTAGAAGCATTGAGACATCACATCTCATGCTATAGGAAGGGTCTCAGGGTTGGAATGGGAAGGAGTTGGATATCACATCTCATCCAATAGGAAGGGTCTCAGGTTTGGATTGGGAAGGAATTGGATATCACATCTCATGTTATAGGAAGGGTCTCAGGTTTGGTATTAGAAGTATTGAGATATCACATCTCATGCTATAGGAAGGGTCTCAGGATTGGAATGGGAAGGACTTGGATATCACATCTCATGCTATAGGGAGGGTCTCAAGTTTGATATTAGAAGCTTTGAGATATCACATCTCATGATATCGGAAGGGTCTCAGGATTGGAATGGGAAGATGTTGGATATCACAATATCATGATAAAGGAAGGGTCTAATGTTTGGAAGGGGAAGGATTTGGATATCACATCTCATGTTATATTACAGGTCTCAGGTTTGGTATTAGAAGCATTGAGATATCAAGTCTCAGAGTATAGGAAGGGTCTCAGAATTGGAATGGGAAGGAGTTGGATATCACATCTCAAGCTATAGGAAGGGTCTCAGGATTGGAATGGGAAGAATTTGGATATCACATCTCATGCTATACGAAGGCTCTCAGGTTTGGAAGGGGAAAGAGTTGGATATCACATTTCATGTTAGAGGTAGGATCTCAGGTTTGGTATTAGAGGCATTGAGATATCACATCTCATGCTATCAGAAGGGTCTCAGGAATGGAATGGGAAGGAGTTGGATATCACATCTCATGCTAAAGGGAGGGTCTCAGGTTTGGAAGGGGAAGGATTTGGATATCACATCTCATGTTATAGGAAGGATCTCAGGTTTGGTATTAGAAGCATTGAGATATCAAGTCTCAGAGTATAGGAAGGGTCTCAGAATTGGAATGGGAAGGAGTTGGATATCACATCTCAAGCTATAGGAAGGGTCTCAGGATTGGAATGGGAAGAATTTGGATATCACATCTCATGCTATAGGAAGGCTCTCAGGTTTGGAAGGGGAAAGAGTTGGATATCACATTTCATGTTAGAGGTAGGATCTCAGGTTTGGTATTAGAGGCATTGAGATATCACATCTCATGCTATCAGAAGGGTCTCAGGAATGGAATGGGAAGGAGTTGGATATCACATCTCATGCTAAAGGGAGGGTCTCAGGTTTGGAAGGGGAAGGATTTGGATATCACATCTCATGTTATAGGAAGGATCTCAGGTTTGGTATTAGAAGCATTGAGATATCACATCTCATGCTATCGGAAGGATCTCAGGTTTGGTATTAGAAGCATTGAGATATCACATCTCATGCTATCAGAAGGGTCTCAGGATTGGAATGGGAAGGAGTTGGATATCACATCTCATGCTAAAGGGAGGGTCTCAGGTTTGGAAGGGGAAGGATTTGGATATCACATCTCATGTTATCGGAAGGATCTCACGTTTGGTATTAGAAGTATTGAGATATCATATCTCATGCTATAGGAAGGGTCTCAGGATAGGATTGGGAAAGAGTTGGATATCACATCTCATGCTATAGGGAGTGTCTCAGGATTGGAATGGGAAGGACTTAGATATCACATATCATGCTATAGGGAGGGTCTCAGTTTTGATATTAGAAGCATTGAGATATCACATCTCATGCTATCGGAAGTGTCTCAGGATTGGAATGGGAAGGAGCTGGATATCACATCTCATGCTAAAGGAAGGGTCTCAGGTTTGGAACGGGAAGGATTTGGATATCACATCTCATGTTATAGGAAGGGTCTCAGGTTTGGTATAAGCATTGAGATATCACATCTCTGCTATCGGAAGTGTCTCAGGATTGGAATGGGAAGGAGTTGGATATCCCATCTCATGTTATAGGACGGGTCACAGGTTTGTTATTAGAATCATTGAGATATCATATTGCATGCTGTAGGAAGGGTCTAAGGGTTGGAATGGGAAGGACTTGGATATCACATCTCATGCTATAGATAGGCTCTTAGGTTTGGAAAGGGAAGGAGTTGGATATCACATTTCATGTTAGAGGAAGGATCTCAGGTTTGGTATTAGAAGCATTGAGATATCACATCTCATGCTATAGGAAGGGTCTCAGGATTGGAATGGGAAGTAGTTGGATATCACATCTCATGCTATAGGAAGGGTCTCAGGTTTGGTATAAGCATTGAGATATCACATCTCATGCTATAGGACGGGTCTCAGGATTGGAATGGAAGGAGTTGGATATCACATCTCATGTTATAGGAAGGATCTCAGGTTTGGTATTAGAAGCATTGAGACATCACATCTCATGCTATAGGAAGGGTCTCAGGGTTGGAATGGGAAGGAGTTGGATATCACATCTCATCCAATAGGAAGGGTCTCAGGTTTGGAATGGGAAGGAATTGGATATCACATCTCATGTTATAGGAAGGATCTCAGGTTTGGTATTAGAAGCATTGAGATATCACATTCCAATCCTGAGACCCTTCCTATAGCATGAGATGTGATATCTCAATGCTTATACCAAACCTGAGACCCTTCCTATAGCATGAGATGTGATATCCAACTACTTCCCATTCCAATCCTGAGACCCTTCCTATAGCATGAGATGTGATATCTCAATGCTTCTAATACCAAACCTGAGATCCTTCCTCTAACATGAAATGTGATATCCAACTCCTTCCCTTTCCAAACCTAAGAGCCTATCTATAGCATGAGATGTGATATCCAACTACTTCCCATTCCAATCCTTAGACCCTTCCTACAGCATGCAATATGATATCTCAATGATTCTAATAACAAACCTGAGACCCGTCCTATAGCATGAGATATGATATCCAAGTCCTTCCCATTCCAATCCTGAGACCCTTCCTATAACATGAAATGTGATATCCAACTCCTTCCCATTCCAACCTGAGACCCTTCCTATAGCATGAGATGGGATATCCAACTACTTCCAAATCCAATACTGATACCCTTCCGATAGCATGAGATGTGATATCCCAATGCTTCTACCAAACCTGAGACCCATACTATGGCATGAGATGTGATATCAAACTCCTTCCCATTCCAATCCTGAGACCCTTCCTATAGCTTGAGGTGTGATACCCAACTCCTTCCCATTCCAATTCTGAGACCCTTCTTATACCATGAGACTTGATATCTCAATGCTTCTAATACCAAACCTGAGACCCGTCCTATAACATGAGATGTGATATCCAAATCCTTCCCCTTCCAAACCTTAGACCCTTCCTTTATCATGAGATGTGATATCCAACTCCTTCCCATTCCAATCCTGAGACCCTTCCGATATCATGAGATTTGTTATCTCAATGCTTCTAATATCAAACTTGAGACCCTCCCTATAGCATGAGATGTGACATCCAAGTCCTTCCCATTCCAATCCTGAGACCCTTCCTATAGCATGAGATGTGATATCTCTATGCTTCTAATACCAAACCTGAGACCCTTCCTATAACATGAGATGGGATATCCAACTCCTTCCCATTCCAATCCTGAGACCCTTCCGATAGCAGAGATGTGATATCTCAATGCTTATACCAAACCTGAGAACCTTCCTATGGCCTGAGATGTCATATACAACTCCTTCCCATTCCAATCCTGAGACCCTTCCTTTAGCATGAGATGTGATATCTCAATGCTTATACCAAATCTGAGACCCTTCCTATAGCATGAGATGTGATATCCAATTCCTTCCCATTCCAATCCTGAGACCCTTCCTATAGCATGAGATGTGATATCTCAATGCTTATACCAAACCTGAGAGCCTACCTATAGCATGAGATGTGATATCCAAGTCCATCCCATTCCAATCCTTAGACCCTTCCTACAGCATGCAATGTGATATCTCAATGATTCTAATACCAAACCAGAGACTCTTCCTATAACATGAGATGGGATATCCAACTCCTTCCCATTCCAATCCTGAGCCGCTTCCGATAGCAGAGATGTGATATCTCAATGCTTATACCAAACCTGAGACCCTTCCTATAACATGAGATGTGATATCCAACTCCTTCCCGTTCCAAACCTGAGACACTAACTATAGCATATGTGATATCCAACTCCTTCCCATTCCAAACATGAGACCCTTCCTATAGCAAGAAAGTAATATCCAACTCCTACCCATTCCAATCCTGAGACCCTTCCTATAGCAAGAGATGTGATATCCAAATCCTTCCCATTCCAATCCTGAGACCCTTCCTATAACATGAGATGTGATATCCAACTCCTTCCCATTCCAACCTGAGACACTTCCTATAGCATGAGAAGGGATATCCAACTCCTTCCCAATCCAATCCTGAGACCCTTCCGATAGCAGAGATGTGATATCTCAATGCTTATACCAAACCTGAGACCCTTCCTATGGCATGAGATGTGATATCCAACTCCTTGCCATTCAAATCCTGAGACCCTTCCTATAGCATGAGATGTGATATCTCTATGCTTCTAATACCAAACCTAAGACCCTTCCTATAACATGAGATGGGATATCCAACTCCTTCCCATTCCAATCCTGAGACCCTTCCGATAGCAGAGATGTGATATCTCAATGCTTATACCAAACCTGAGGACCTTCCTATGGCCTGAGATGTCATATACAACTCCTTCCCATTCCAATCCTGAGACCCTTCCTTTAGCATGAGATGTGATATCTCAATGCTTATACAAAACCTGAGAGCCTACCTATAGCATGAGATGTGATATCCAAGTCCATCCCATTCCAATCCTTAGACCCTTCCTACAGCATGCGATGTGATATCTCAATGATTCTAATACCAAACCAGAGACTCTTCCTATAACATGAGATGGGATATCCAACTCCTTCCCATTCCAATCCTGAGCCGCTTCCGATAGCAGAGATGTGATATCTCAATGCTTATACCAAACCTGAGACCCTTCCTATAACATAAGATGTGATATCCAACTCCTTCCCGTTCCAAACCTGAGACACTAACTATAGCATATGTGATATCCAACTCCTTCCCATTCCAAACATGAGACCCTTCCTATAGCAAGAAAGTAATATCCAACTCCTACCCATTCCAATCCTGAGACCCTTCCTATAGCAAGAGATGTGATATCCAAATCCTTCCCATTCCAATCCTGAGACCCTTCCTATAACATGAGATGTGATATCCAACTCCTTCCCATTCCAACCTGAGACACTTCCTATAGCATGAGAAGGGATATCCAACTCCTTCCCAATCCAATCCTGAGACCCTTCCGATAGCAGAGATGTGATATCTCAATGCTTATACCAAACCTGAGACCCTTCCTATGGCATGAGATGTGATATCCAACTCCTTCCCAATCCAATCCTGAGACCCTTCCGATAGCAGAGACGTGATATCTCAATGCTTCTACCAAACCTGAGACCCTTCCTTTAGCATGAGATGTGATATCCAAATCCTTCACATTCCAATCCTGAGACCCTTCCTATAGCATGAGATGTGATATCTCAATGCTTCTAATACCAAACTTGAGATCCTTCCTATAACATGAGATGTGATATCCAACTCCTTCCCAATCCAATCCTGAGACCCTTCCGATAGCAGAGACGTGATATCTCAATGCTTATACCAAACCTGAGACCCTTCCTTTAGCATGAGATGTGATATCCAAATCCTTCACATTCCAATCCTGAGACCCTTCCTATAGCATGAGAATGTGATATCTCAATGCTTCTAATACCAAACTTGAGATCCTTCCTATAGCAAGAAAGTAATATCCAACTCCTACCCATTCCAATCCTGAGACCCTTCCTATAGCAAGAGATGTGATAAATCAAATCCTTCCCATTCCAATCCTGAGACCCTTCCTATAACATGAGATGTGATATCCAACTCCTTCCCATTCCATCCTGAGACACTTCCTATAGCATGAGAAGGGATATCCAACTCCTTCCCAATCCAATCCTGAGACCCTTCCGATAGCAGAGATGTGATATCTCAATGCTTATACCAAACCTGAGACCCTTCCTATGGCATGAGATGTGATATCCAACTCCTTCCCAATCCAATCCTGAGACCCTTCCGATAGCAGAGACGTGATATCTCAATGCTTCTACCAAACCTGAGACCCTTCCTTTAGCATGAGATGTGATATCCAACTCCTTCCCATTCCAATCCTGAGACCCTTCCGATAGCAGAGATGTGATATCTCAATGCTTATACCAAACCTGAGGACCTTCCTATGGCCTGAGATGTCATATACAACTCCTTCCCATTCCAATCCTGAGACCCTTCCTTTAGCATGAGATGTGATATCTCAATGCTTATACCAAATCTGAGACCCTTCCGATAGCATGAGATGTGATATCCAATTCCTTCCCATTCCAATCCTGAGACCCTTCCTATAGCATGAGATGTGATATCTCAATGCTTATACCAAACCTGAGAGCCTACCTATAGCATGAGATGTGATATCCAAGTCCATCCCATTCCAATCCTTAGACCCTTGCTACAGCATGCGATGTGATATCTCAATGATTCTAATACCAAACCAGAGACTCTTCCTATAACATGAGATGGGATATCCAACTCCTTCCCATTCCAATCCTGAGCCGCTTCCGATAGCAGAGATGTGATATCTCAATGCTTATACCAAACCTGAGACCCTTCCTATAACATGAGATGTGATATCCAACTCCTTCCCGTTCCAAACCTGAGACACTAACTATAGCATATGTGATATCCAACTCCTTCCCATTCCAAACATGAGACCCTTCCTATAGCAAGAAAGTAATATCCAACTCCTACCCATTCCAATCCTGAGACCCTTCCTATAGCAAGAGATGTGATATCCAAATCCTTCCCATTCCAATCCTGAGACCCTTCCTATAACATGAGATGTGATATCCAACTCCTTCCCATTCCAACCTGAGACACTTCCTATAGCATGAGAAGGGATATCCAACTCCTTCCCAATCCAATCCTGAGACCCTTCCGATAGCAGAGATGTGGTATCTCAATGCTTATACCAAACCTGAGACCCTTCCTATGGCATGAGATGTGATATCCAACTCCTTCCCAATCCAATCCTGAGACCCTTCCGATAGCAGAGACGTGATATCTCAATGCTTCTACCAAACCTGAGACCCTTCCTTTAGCATGAGATGTGATATCCAAATCCTTCACATTCCAATCCTGAGACCCTTCCTATAGCATGAGATGTGATATCTCAATGCTTCTAATACCAAACTTGAGATCCTTCCTATAACATGAGATGTGATATCCAATTCCTTCCCATTCCAAACCTGAGACCCTTCCTATTGGATGAGATGTGATATCCAACTCCTTCCCATTCCAACCTTGAGACCCTTCCTATAGCATGAGATGTGATGTCTCAATGCTTCTAATACCAAACCTGAGATCCTTCCTATAACATGAGATGTGATATCCAACTCCTTCCATTCCAATCCTGAGACCCGTCCTATAGCATGAGATGTGATATCTCAATGCTTATACCAAACCTGAGACCCTTCCTATAGCATGAGATGTGATATCCAACTGCTTCCCATTCCAATCCTGAGACCCTTCCTATAGCATGAGATGTGATATCTCAATGCTTCTAATACCAAACCTGAGATCCTTCCTCTAACATGAAATGTGATATCCAACTCCTTCCCTTTCCAAACCTAAGAGCCTATCTATAGCATGAGATGTGATATCCAAGTCCTTCCCATTCCAACCCTTAGACCCTTCCTACAGCATGCAATATGATATCTCAATGATTCTAATAACAAACCTGAGACCCGTCCTATAACATGAGATGGGATATCCAACGCCTTCTCATTCCAATCCTGAGACACTTCCGATAGCAGAGATGTGATATCTCAATGCTTATACCAAACCTGAGACCCTTCCTATAACATGAGATGTGATATCCAAATCCTTCCCGTTCCAAACCTGAGACCCTTCCTTTAGCATGAGATGTGATATCCAGCACCTTCCCATTCCAATCCTGAGACACTTCCGATAGCATGAGATGTGATATCTCAATGCTTCTAATATCAAAACTGAGACCCTCCCTATAGCATGATATGTGATATCTAAGTCCTTCCCATTCCAATCCTGAGACCCTTCCTATAGCATGAGATATGATATCTCAATACTTCTAATACCAAACGTGAGATCCTTCCGATAACATGAGATGTGATATCCAAATCCTTCCCCTTCCAAACCTGAGACCCTCCCTTTAGCATGAGATGTGATATCCAACTCCTTCCTATTCCAATCCTGAGACTCTTCTGATAGCATGAGATGTGATATCTCAATGCTTCTAATACCAAACCTGAGATCCTTCCGATAGCATGAGATGTGATATCTCAATGCTTCTAATACCAAACCTGAGATCCTTCCTATAACATGAGATGTGATATCCAAATCCTTCCCCTTCCAAGCCTGAGACCCTCCCTTTAGCATGAGATGTGATATCCAACTCCTTCCCATTCCATTCCTGACACCCTTCTGATAGCATGAGATGTGATATCTCAATGCCTCTAATACCAAACCTGAGATCCTACCTCTAACATGAAATGTGATATCCAACTCTTTCCCCTTCCAAACCTGAGAGCCTTCCTATAGCATGAGATGTGATATCCAAGTCCTTCCCATTTCAATCCTGAGACCCTTCCTATAGCTTGAGATGTGATATCCAACTCCTTCCCATTCCAATTCTGAGACCCTTCCTATACTATGAGACTTGATATCTCAGTGCTTCTAATACCAAACGTGAGACCCGTAATATAACATGAGATGTGATATCCAAATCCTTCCCCTTCCAAACCTTAGACCCTTCCTTTATCATGAGATGTGATATCCAACTCCTTCCCATTCCAATCCTGAGACCCTTCCGATATCATGAGATGTGATATCTCAAAGCTTCTGATATCAAACTTGAGACCCTCCCTATAGCATGAGATGTGATATCCAAGTCCTTCCCATTCCAATCCTGAGACCCTTCCTATAGCATGAGATGTGATATCTCAATGCTTCTAATACCAAACCTGAGACCCTTCCTATAACATGAGATGGGAATATCCAACTCCTTCCCATTCCAATCCTGAGACCCTTCCGATAGCACAGATGTGATATCTCAATGCTTATACCAAACCTGAGATCCTTCCTATAACATGAGATGTGATTTCCAACTCCTTCCCATTCCAATCCTGAGACACTTCCTATAGCATGAGATGTGATATCTCACTGCTTATACCAAACCTGAGACCCTTCCCATAGCATGAGATGTGATATCCAACTCCTTCCCATTCCAATCCTCAGACCCTTCCTATAGCATGAGATGTGATATCTCAATGCTTCTAATATCAAACTTGAGACCCTACCTGTAGCATGAGATGTGATATCCAAGTCCTTCCCATTCCAATCCTGAGACACTTCCTATAGCATGAGATGTGATATCCAACTCCTTCCCATTCCAATCCTGAGACCCTTCCTATAGCATGAGATATGATATCTCAATACTTCTAATACCAAACGTGAGATCCTTCCGATAACATGAGATGTGATATCCAAATCCTTCCCCTTCCAAACCTGAGACCCTCCCTTTAGCATGAGATGTGATATCCAACTCCTTCCCATTCCAATCCTGAGACCCTTCTGATAGCATGAGATGTGATATCTCAATGCTTCTAATACCAAACCTGAGATCCTTCCGATAACATGAGATGTGATATCTCAATGCTTCTAATACCAAACCTGAGATCCTTCCTATAACATGAGATGTGATATCCAAATCCTTCCCCTTCCAAACCTGAGACCCTCCCTTTAGCATGAGATGTGATATCCAACTCCTTCCCATTCCATTCCTGAGACCCTTCTGATAGCATGAGATGTGATATCTCAATGCCTCTAATACCAAACCTGAGATCCAATCTCTAACATGAAATGTGATATCCAACTCTTTCCCCTTCCAAACCTGAGAGCCTTCCTATAGAATGAGATGTGATATCTAAGTCCTTCCCATTCCAATCCTGAGACCCTTCCTATAGCTTGAGATGTGATATCCAACTCCTTCCCATTCCAATTCTGAGACCCTTCCTATACTCTGAGACTTGATATCTCAATGCTTCTAATACCAAACCTGAGACCCGTAATATAACATGAGATGTGATATCCAACCCCTTCCCATTCCAATCCTGAGACCCTTCCGATATCATGAGATGTGATATCTCAAAGCTTCTAATATCAAACTTGAGACCCTCCCTATAGCATGAGATGTGATATCCAAGTCCTTCCCATTCCAATCCTGAGACCCTTCCTATAGCATGAGATGTGATATCTCAATGCTTCTAATACCAAACCTGAGACCCTTCCTATAACATGAGATGGGAATATCCAACTCCTTCCAATTCCAATCCTGAGACCCTTCCGATAGCAGAGATGTGATATCTCAATGCTTATACCAAACCTGAGACCCTTCGTATGGCATGAGATGTGATATCCAACTCCTTGCCCTTCAAATCCTGAGACCCTTCCTATAGCATGAGAAGGGATATCCAACTCCTTCCCAATCCAATCCTGAGACCCTTCCGATAGCAGAGACGTGATATCTCAATGCTTCTACCAAACCTGAGACCCTTCCTTTAGCATGAGATGTGATATCCAAATCCTTCACATTCCAATCCTGAGACCCTTCCTATAGCATGAGATGTTATATCTCAATGCTTCTAATACCAAACCTGAGATCCTTCCTATAACATGAGATGTGATATCCAATTCCTTCCCATTCCAAACCTGAGACCCTTCCTATTGGATGAGTTGTGATATCCAACTCCTTCCCATTCCAACCCTGAGACCCTTCCTATAGCATGAGATGTGATGTCTCAATGCTTCTAATACCAAACCTGAGATCCTTCCTATAACATGAGATGTGATATCCAACTCCTT
Organism: Ambystoma mexicanum; assembly: GCF_040938575.1. Taxonomy (NCBI): domain Eukaryota; kingdom Metazoa; phylum Chordata; class Amphibia; order Caudata; family Ambystomatidae; genus Ambystoma; species Ambystoma mexicanum. Next base: position 1,516,392,994 of record NC_090923.1, read on the forward strand.
CCATTCCAATCCTGAGACCCGTCCTATAGCATGAGATGTGATATCTTAATGCTTATACCAAACCTGAGACCCTTCCTATAGCATGAGATGTGATATCCAACTACTTCCCATTCCAATCCTGAGACCCTTCCTATAGCATGAGATGTGATATCTCAATGCTTCTAATACCAAACCTGAGATCCTTCCTCTAACATGAAATGTGATATCCAACTCCTTCCCTTTCCAAACCTAAGAGCCTATCTATAGCACCCTTCCTATAACATGAGATGTGATATCCAAATCCTTCCCGTTCCAAACCTGAGACCCTTCCTTTAGCATGAGATGTGATATCCAGCTCCTTCCCATTCCAATCCTGAGACCCTTCCGATAGCATGAGATGTGATATCTCAATGCTTCTAATATCAAAACTGAGACCCTCCCTATAGCATGATATGTGATATCTAAGTCCTTCCCATTCCAATCCTGAGACCCTCCCTATAGCATGAGATGTGATATCCAACTCCTTCCCATTCCAATCCTGAGACCCTTCCTATAGCATGAGATATGATATCTCAATACTTCTAATACCAAACGTGAGATCCTTCCGATAACATGAGATGTGATATCCAAATCCTTCCCCTTCCAAACCTGAGACCCTCCCTTTAGCATGAGATGTGATATCCAACTCCTTCCTATTCCAATCCTGAGACTCTTCTGATAGCATGAGATGTGATATCTCAATGCTTCTAATACCAAACCTGAGATCCTTCCGATAGCATGAGATGTGATATCTCAATGCTTCTAATACCAAACCTGAGATCCTTCCTATAACATGAGATGTGATATCCAAATCCTTCCCCTTCCAAACCTGAGACCCTCCCTTTAGCATGAGATGCGATATCCAACTCCTTCCCATTCCATTCCTGAGACCCTTCTGATAGCATGAGATGTGATATCTCTATGCCTCTAATACCAAACCTGAGATCCTACCTCTAACATGAAATGTGATATCCAACTCTTTCCCCTTCCAAACCTGAGAGCCTTCCTATAGCATGAGATGTGATATCCAAGTCCTTCCCATTCCAATCCTGAGACCCTTCCTATAGCTTGAGATGTGATATCCAACTCCTTCCCATTCCAATTCTGAGACCCTTCCTATACTATGAGACTTGATATCTCAATGCTTCTAATACCAAACCTGAGACCCGTAATATAACATGAGATGTGATATCCAAATCCTTCCCCTTCCAAACCTTAGACCCTTCCTTTATCATGAGATGTGATATCCAACTCCTTCCCATTCCAATCCTGAGACCCTTCCGATATCATGAGATGTGATATCTCAAAGCTTCTAATATCAAACTTGAGACCCTCCCTATAGCATGAGATGTGATATCCAAGTCCTTCCCATTCCAATCCTGAGACCCTTCCTATAGCATGAGATGTGATATCTCAATGCTTCTAATACCAAACCTGAGACCCTTCCTATAACATGAGATGGGAATATCCAACTCCTTCCCATTCCAATCCTGAGACCCTTCCGATAGCAGAGATGTGATATCTCAATGCTTATACCAAACCTGAGATCCTTCCTATAACATGAGATGTGATATCCAACTCCTTCCCATTCCAATCCTGAGACACTTCCTATAGCATGAGATGTGATATCTCACTGCTTATACCAAACCTGAGACCCTTCCCATAGCATGAGATGTGATATCCAACTCCTTCCCATTCCAATCCTCAGACCCTTCCTATAGCATGAGATGTGATATCTCAATGCTTCTAATATCAAACTTGAGACCCTACATATAGCATGAGATGTGATATCCAAGTCCTTCCCATTCCTATCCTGAGACACTTCCTATAGCATGAGATGTGATATCCAACTCCTTCCCATTCCAATCCTGAGACCCTTCCTATAGCATGAGATATGATATCTCAATACTTCTAATACCAAACGTGAGATCCTTCCGATAACATGAGATGTGATATCCAAATCCTTCCCCTTCCAAACCTGAGACCCTCCCTTTAGCATGAGATGTGATATCCAACTCCTTCCCATTCCAATCCTGAGACCCTTCTGATAGCATGAGATGTGATATCTCAATGCTTCTAATACCAAACCTGAGATCCTTCCGATAGCATGAGATGTGATATCTCAATGCTTCTAATACCAAACCTGAGATCCTTCCTATAACATGAGATGTGATATCGAAATCCTTCCCCTTCCAAACCTGAGACCCTCCCTTTAGCATGAGATGTGATATCCAACTCCTTCCCATTCCATTCCTGAGACCCTTCTGATAGCATGAGATGTGATATCTCAATGCCTCTAATACCAAACCTGAGATCCTACCTCTAACATGAAATGTGATATCCAACTCTTTCCCCTTCCAAACCTGAGAGCCTTCCTATAGCATGAGATGTGATATCCAAGTCCTTCCCATTCCAATCCTGAGACCCTTCCTATAGCTTGAGATGTGATATCCAACTCCTTCCCATTCCAATTCTGAGACCCTTCCTATACTCTGAGACTTGATATCTCAATGCTTCTAATACCAAACCTGAGACCCGTAATATAACATGAGATGTGATATCCAAATCCTTCCCCTTCCAAACCTTAGACCCTTCCTTTATCATGAGATGTGATATCCAACTCCTTCCCATTCCAATCCTGAGACCCTTCCGATATCATGAGATGTGATATCTCAAAGCTTCTAATATCAAACTTGAGACCCTCCCTATAGCATGAGATGTGATATCCAAGTCCTTCCCATTCCAATCCTGAGACCCTTCCTATAGCATGAGATGTGATATCTCAATGCTTCTAATACCAAACCTGAGACCCTTCCTATAACATGAGATGGGAATATCCAACTCCTTCCCATTCCAATCCTGAGACCCTTCCGATAGCAGAGATGTGATATCTCAATGCTTATACCAACCCTGAGACCCTTCGTATGGCATGAGATGTGATATCCAACTCCTTGCCATTCAAATCCTGAGACCCTTCCTATAGCATGAGAAGGGATATCCAACTCCTTCCCAATCCAATCCTGAGACCCTTCCGATAGCAGAGACGTGATATCTCAATGCTTCTACCAAACCTGAGACCCTTCCTTTAGCATGAGATGTGGTATCCAAATCCTTCACATTCCAACCCTGAGACCCTTCCTATAGCATGAGATGTGATATCTCAATGCTTCTAATACCAAACCTGAGATCCTTCCTATAACATGAGATGTGATATCCAATTCCTTCCCATTCCAAACCTGAGACCCTTCCTATTGGATGAGTTGTGATATCCAACTCCTTCCCATTCCAACCCTGAGACCCTTCCTATAGCATGAGATGTGATGTCTCAATGCTTCTAATACCAAACCTGAGATCCTTCCTATAACATGAGATGTGATATCCAACTCCTTCCATTCCAATCCTGAGACCAGCCCTATAGCATGAGATGTGATATCTCAATGCTTATACCAAACCTGAGACCCTTCCTATAGCATGAGATGTGATATCCAACTACTTCCCATTCCAATCCTGAGACCCTTCCTATAGCATGAGATGTGATATCTCAATGCTTCTAATACCAAACCTGAGATCCTTCCTCTAACATGAAATGTGATATCCAACTCCTTCCCTTTCCAAACCTAAGAGCCTATCTATAGCACCCTTCCTATAACATGAGATGTGATATCCAAATCCTTCCCGTTCCAAACCTGAGACCCTTCCTTTAGCATGAGATGTGATATCCAGCTCCTTCCCATTCCAATCCTGAGACACTTCCGATAGCATGAGATGTGATATCTCAATGCTTCTAATATCAAAACTGAGACCCTCCCTATAGCATGATATGTGATATCTAAGTCCTTCCCATTCCAATCCTGAGACCCTCCCTATAGCATGAGATGTGATATCCAACTCCTTCCCATTCCAATCCTGAGACCCTTCCTATAGCATGAGATATGATATTTCAATACTTCTAATACCAAACGTGAGATCCTTCAGATAACATGAGATGTGATATCCAAATCCTTCCCCTTCCAAACCTGAGACCCTCCCTTTAGCATGAGATGTGATATCCAACTCCTTCCTATTCCAATCCTGAGACTCTTCTGATAGCATGAGATGTGATATCTCAATGCTTCTAATACCAAACCTGAGATCCTTCCGATAGCATGAGATGTGATATCTCAATGCTTCTAATACCAAACCTGAGATCCTTCCTATAACATGAGATGTGATATCCAAATCCTTCCCCTTCCAAACCTGAGACCCTCCCTTTAGCATGAGATGTGATATCCAACTCCTTCCCATTCCATTCCTGAGACCCTTCTGATAGCATGAGATGTGATATCTCAATGCCTCTAATACCAAACCTGAGATCCTACCTCTAACATGAAATGTGATATCCAACTCTTTCCCCTTCCAAACCTGAGAGCCTTCCTATAGCATGAGATGTGATATCCAAGTCCTTCCCATTCCAATCCTGAGACCCTTCCTATAGCTTGAGATGTGATATCCAACTCCTTCCCATTCCAATTCTGAGACCCTTCCTATACTTTGAGACTTGATATCTCAATGCTTCTAATACCAAACCTGAGACCCGTAATATAACATGAGATGTGATATCCAAATCCTTCCCCTTCCAAACCTTAGACCCTTCCTTTATCATGAGATGTGATATCCAACTCCTTCCCATTCCAATCCTGAGACCCTTCCGATATCATGAGATGTGATATCTCAAAGCTTCTAATATCAAACTTGAGACCCTCCCTATTGCATGAGATGTGATATCCAAGTCCTTCCCATTCCAATCCTGAGACCCTTCCTATAGCATGAGATGTGATATCTCAATGCTTCTAATACCAAACCTGAGACCCTTCCTATAACATGAGATGGGAATATCCAACTCCTTCCCATTCCAATCCTGAGACCCTTCCGATAGCAGAGATGTGATATCTCAATGCTTATACCAAATCTGAGATCCTTCCTATAACATGAGATGTGATATCCAACTCCTTCCCATTCCAATCCTGAGACACTGCCTATAGCATGAGATGTGATATCTCACTGCTTATACCAAACCTGAGACCCTTCCCATAGCATGAGATGTGATATCCAACTCCTTCCCATTCCAATCCTCAGACCCTTCCTATAGCATGAGATGTGATATCTCAATGCTTCTAATATCAAACTTGAGACCCTACCTATAGCATGAGATGTGATATCCAAGTCCTTCCCATTCCAATCCTGAGACACTTCCTATAGCATGAGATGTGATATCTCAATGCTTCTAATACCAAACCTGAGACTCTTCCTATAACATGAGATGGGATATCCAACTCCTTCCCATTCCAATCCTGAGACCCTTTTGATAGCAGAGATGTGATATCTCAATGTTTATACCAAACCTGAGACCCTTCCTACGGCATGAGATGTCATATTCAACTCCTTCCCATTCCAATCCTGAGACCCTTCCTATAGCATGAGATGTGATATCCAACTCCTTCCCATTCCAATCCTGAGACCCTTCCTATAGCATGAGATGTGATGTCTCAATGCTTCTAATACCAAACCTGAGATCCTTCCTATAACATGAGATGTGATATCCAACTCCTTCCATTCCAATCCTGAGACCCTTCCTATAGCATGAGATGTGATATCTCAATGCTTATACCAAACCTGAGACCCTTCCTATAGCATGAGATGTGATATCCAACTCCTTCCCATTCCAATCCTGAGACCCTTCCTATAGCCTGAGATGTGATATCTCAATGCCTCTAATACCAAACCTGAGATCCTTCCCCTAACATGAAATGTGATATCCAACTCCTTCACTTTCCAAACCTGAGAGCCTATCTATAGCATGAGATGTGATATCCAAGTCCTTCCCATTCCAATCCTTAGACCCTTCCTACAGCATGCAATATGATATCTTAATGATTCTAATAAAAAACCTGAGACCCGTCCTATAACATGAGATGGGATATCCAACTCCTTCCCATTCCAATCCTGAGACACTTCCGATAGCAGAGATGTGATATCTCCATGTTTATACCAAACCTGAGACCCTTCCTATAACATGAGATGTGATATCCAACTCCTTCCCGTTCCAAACCTGAGACCCTTCCTTTAGCATGAGATGTGATATCAAGCTCCTTCCCATTCCAATCCTGAGACACTTTCGATAGCATGAGATGTGATATCTCAATGCTTCTAATTTAAAAACTGAGACCCTCCCTATAGCATGATATGTGATATCTAAGTCCTTCCCATTCCAATCCTGAGACCCTTCCTATAGCATGAGATGTGATATCTCAATGCTTCTACTAAACCTGAGACCCTTCCTTTAGCATGAGATGTGATATCCAACTCCTTCCCATTCCAATCCTGAGACCCTTCCTATAGCATGAGATGTGATATCTCAAAACTTCTAATACCAAACCTGAGATCCTTCCGATAACATAAGATGTGATATCTCAATACTTCTAATACCAAACCTGAGATCCATCCTATAACATGAGATGTGATATCCAAATCCTTCCCCTTCCAAACCTGAGACCCTCCCTTTAGCATGAGATGTGATATCCAACTCCTTCCCATTCCAATCCTGAGACCCTTCTGATAGCATAAGATATGATATCTCAATGCTTCTATACCAAACCTGAGATCCTTCCGATAGCATGAGATGTGATATCTCAATACTTCTAATACCAAACCTGAGATCCTTCCTATAACATGAGATGTGATATCCAAATCCTTATCTTCCAAACCTGAGACCCTCCCTTTACCATGAGATGTGATAACCAACTCCTTCCCATTCCAATCCTGAGACTCTTCTGATAGCATAAGATATGATATCTCAATGCTTCTATACCAAACCTGAGATCCTTCTGATAGCATGAGATGTGATATCTCAATACTTCTAATACCAAACCTGAGATCCTACCTCTAACATGAAATGTGATATCCAACTCTTTCCCCTTGCAAACCTGAGAGCCTTCCTATAGCATGAGATGTGATATCCAAGTCCTTCCCATTCCAATCCTGAGACCCTTCCTATAACATGAGATGTGATATCCAACTCCTTCCCATTCCAATCTGAGACCCTTCCTATAGCATGAGATGGGATATCCAACTCCTTCCAAATCCAATCCCGATACCCTTCCGATAGCATGAGATGTGATATCCCAATGCTTCTACCAAACCTGAGACCCATACTATGGCATGAGATGTGATATCAAACTCCTTCCCATTCTAATCCTGAGACCCTCCCTATAGCTTGAGATGTGATATCCAACTCCTTCCCATTTCAATTCTGAGACCCTTCCTATACCATGAGACTTGATATCTCAATGCTTCTAATACCAAACCTGAGACCCGTCCTATAACATGAGATGTGATATCCAAATCCTTCCCCTTCCAAACCTTAGACCCTTCCTTTATCATGAGATGTGATATCCAACTCCTTCCCATTCCAATCTTGAGACCCTTCCGATATCATGAAATGTGATATCTCAATGCTTCTAATACCAAACCTGAGACCCTTCCTATAACATGAGATGGGAATATCCAACTCCTTCCCATTCCAATCCTGAGACCCTTCCGATAGCAGAGATGTGATATCTCAATGCTTATACCAAACCTGAGATCCTTCCTATAACATGAGATGTGATATCCAACTCCTTCCCATTCCAATCCTGAGACACTTCCTATAGCATGAGATGTGATATCTCACTGCTTATACCAAACCTGAGACCCTTCCTATAGCATGAGATGTGATATCCAACTCCTTCCCATTCCAATCCTGAGACCCTTCCTATAGCATGAGATGTGATATCTCAATGCTTCTAATATCAAACTTGAGACCCTCCCTATAGCATGGGATGTGATACCCAAGTCCTTCCCATTCCAATCCTGAGACACTTCCTATAGCATGAGATGTGATATCTCAATGCTTCTAATACCAAACCTGAGACTCTTCCTATAACATGAGATGGGATATCCAACTCCTTCCCATTCCAATCCTGAGACCCTTTCGATAGCAGAGATGTGATATCTCAATGTTTATACCAAACCTGAGACCCTCCCTACGGCATGAGATGTCATATACAACTCCTTCCCATTCCAATCCTGAGACCCTTCCTATAGCATGAGATGTGATATCCAACTCCTTCCCATTCCAATCCTGAGACCCTTCCTATAGCATGAGATGTGATGTCTCAATGCTTCTAATACCAAACCTGAGATCCTTCCTATAACATGAGATGTGATATCCAACTCCTTCCATTCCAATCCTGAGACCCTTCCTATAGCATGAGATGTGATATCTCAATGCTCATAACAAAACCTGAGACCCTTCCTATAGCATGAGAAATGATATCCAACTCCTTCCCATTCCAATCCTGAGACCCTTCCTATAGCCTGAGATGTGATATCTCAATGTTTATACCAAACCTGAGACCCTTCCTATAACATGAGATGTGATATCCAACTCCTTCCCGTTCCAAACCTGAGATCCTTCCTTTAGCATGAGATGTGATATCCAGCTCCTTCCCATTCCAATCCTGAGACACTTCCGATAGCATGAGATGTGATATCTCAATGCTTCTAATATCAAAACTGAGACCCTCCCTATAGCATGATATGTGATATCTAAGTCCTTCCCATTCCAATCCTGAGACCCTTCCTATAGCATGAGATGTGATATCGAACTCCTTCCCATTCCAACCTGAGACACTTCCTATAGCATGAGAAGGGATATCCAACTCCTTCCCAATCCAATCCTGAGACCCTTCCGATAGCAGAGATGTGATATCTCAATGCTTATACCAAACCTGAGACCCTTCCTATGGCATGAGATGTGATATCCAACTCCTTCCCAATCCAATCCTGAGACCCTTCCGATAGCAGAGACGTGATATCTCAATGCTTCTTCCAAACCTGAGACCCTTCCTTTAGCATGAGATGTGATATCCAAATCCTTCACATTCCAATCCTGAGACCCTTCCTATAGCATGAGATGTGATATCTCAATGCTTCTAATACCAAACCTGAGATCCTTCCTATAACATGAGATGTGATATCCAATTCCTTCCCATTCCAAAGCTGAGACCCTTCCTATTGGATGAGATGTGATATCCAACTCCTTCCCATTCCAACCCTGAGACCCTTCCTATAGCATGAGATGTTATGTCTCAATGCTTCTAATACCAAACCTGAGATCCTTCCTATAACATGAGATGTGATATCCAACTCCTTCCATTCCAATCCTGAGACCCGTCCTATAGCATGAGATGTGATATCTCAATGCTTATACCAAACCTGAGACCCTTCCTATAGCATGAGATGTGATATCCAACTGCTTCCCATTCCAATCCTGAGACCCTTCCTATAGCATGAGATGTGATATCTCAATGCTTCTAATACCTAACCTGAGATCCTTCCTCTAACATGAAATGTGATATCCAACTCCTTCCCTTTCCAAACCTAAGAGCCTATCTATAGCATGAGATGTGATATCCAAGTCCTTCCCATTCCAACCCTTAGACCCTTCCTACAGCATGCAATATGATATCTCAATGATTCTAATAACAAACCTGCGACCCGTCCTATAACATGAGATGGGATATCCAACTCCTTCCCATTCCAATCCTGAGACACTTCCGATAGCAGAGATGTGATATCTCAATGCTTATACCAAACCTGAGACCCTTCCTATAACATGAGATGTGATATCCAAATCCTTCCCGTTCCAAACCAGAGACCCTTCCTTTAGCATGAGATGTGATATCCAGCACCTTCCCATTCCAATCCTGAGACACTTCCGATAGCATGAGATGTGATATCTCAATGCTTCTAATATCAAAACTGAGACCCTCCCTATAGCATGATATGTGATATCTAAGTCCTTCCCATTTCAATCCTGAGACCCTCCCTATAGCATGAGATGTGATATCCAACTCCTTCCCATTCCAATCCTGAGACCCTTCCTATAGCATGAGATATGGTATCTCAATACTTCTAATACCAAACGTGAGATCCTTCCGATAACATGAGATGTGATATCCAAATCCTTCCCCTTCCAAACCTGAGACCCTCCCTTTAGCATGAGATGTGATATCCAACTCCTTCCTATTCCAATCCTGAGACTCTTCTGATAGCATGAGATGTGATATCTCAATGCTTCTAATACCAAACTTGAGATCCTTCCGATAGCATGAGATGTGATATCTCAATGCTTCTAATACCAAACCTGGGATCCTTCCTATAACATGAGATGTGATATCCAAATCCTTCCCCTTCCAAACCTGAGACCCTCCCTTTAGCATGAGATGTGATATCCAACTCCTTCCCATTCCATTCCTGAGACCCTTCTGATAGCATGAGATGTGATATCTCAATGCCTCTAATACCAAACCTGAGATCCTACCTCTAACATGAAATGTGATATCCAACTCTTTCCCCTTCCAAACCTGAGAGCCTTCCTATAGCATGAGATGTGATATCCAAGTCCTTCCCATTCCAATCCTGAGACCCTTCCTATAGCTTGAGATGTGATATCCAACTCCTTCCCATTCCAATTCTGAGACCCTTCCTATACTATGAGACTTGATATCTCAATGCTTCTAATACCAAACGTGAGACCCGTAATATAACATGAGATGTGATATCCAAATCCTTCCCCTTCCAAACCTTAGACCCTTCCTTTATCATGAGATGTGATATCCAACTCCTTCCCATTCCAATCCTGAGACCCTTCCGATATCATGAGATGTGATATCTCAAAGCTTCTAATATCAAACTTGAGACCCTCCCTATAGCATGAGATGTGATATCCAAGTCCTTCCCATTCCAATCCTGAGACCCTTCCTATAGCATGAGATGTGATATCTCAATGCTTCTAATACCAAACCTGAGACCCTTCCTATAACATGAGATGGGAATATCCAACTCCTTCCCATTCCAATCCTGAGACCCTTCCGATAGCAGAGATGTGATATCTCAATGCTTATACCAAACCTGAGATCCTTCCTATAACATGAGATGTGATATCCAACTCCTTCCCATTCCAATCCTGAGACACTTCCTATAGCATGAGATGTGATATCTCACTGCTTATACCAAACCTGAGACCCTTCCCATAGCATGAGATGTGATATCCAACTCCTTCCCATTCCAATCCTCAGACCCTTCCTATAGCATGAGATGTGATATCTCAATGCTTCTAATATCAAACTTGAGACCCTACCTATAGCATGAGATGTAATATCCAAGTCCTTCCCATTCCAATCCTGAGACACTTCCTATAGCATGAGATGTGATATCCAACTGCTTCCCATTCCAATCCTGAGACCCTTCCTATAGCATGAGATATGATATCTCAATACTTCTAATACCAAACGTGAGATCCTTCCGATAACATGAGATGTGATATCCAAATCCTTCCCCTTCCAAACCTGAGACCCTCCCTTTAGCATGAGATGTGATATCCAACTCCTTCCCATTCCAATCCTGAGACCCTTCTGATAGCATGAGATGTGATATCTCAATGCTTCTAATACCAAACCTGAGATCCTTCCGATTACATGAGATGTGATATCTCAATGCTTCTAATACCAAACCTGAGATCCTTCCTATAACATGAGATGTGATATCCAAATCCTTCCCCTTCCAAACCTGAGACCCTCCATTTAGCATGAGATGTGATATCCAACTCCTTCCCATTCCATTCCTGAGACCCTTCTGATAGCATGAGGTGATATCTCAATGCCTCTAATACCAAACCTGAGATCCTACCTCTAACATGAAATGTGATATCCAACTCTTTCCCCTTCCAAACCTGAGAGCCTTCCTATAGCATGAGATGTGATATCCAAGTCCTTCCCATTCCAATCCTGAGACCCTTCCTATCGCTTGAGATGTGATATCCAACTCCTTCCCATTCCAATTCTGAGACCCTTCCTATACTCTGAGACTTGATATCTCAATGCTTCTAATACCAAACCTGAGACCCGTAATATAACATGAGATGTGATATCCAAATCCTTCCCCTTCCAAACCTCAGACCCTTCCTTTATCATGAGATGTGATATCCAACTCCTTCCCATTCCAACCTGAGACACTTCCTATAGCATGAGAAGGGATATCCAACTCCTTCCCAATCCAATCCTGAGACCCTTCCGATAGCAGAGATGTGATATCTCAATGCTTATACCAAACCTGAGACCCTTCCTATGGCATGAGATGTGATATCCAACTCCTTCCCAATCCAATCCTGAGACCCTTCCGATAGCAGAGACGTGATATCTCAATGCTTCTTCCAAACCTGGGACCCTTCCTTTAGCATGAGATGTGATATCCAAATCCTTCACATTCCAATCCTGAGACCCTTCCTATAGCATGAGATGTGATATCTCAATGCTTCTAATACCAAACCTGAGATCCTTCCTATAACATGAGATGTGATATCCAATTCCTTCCCATTCCAAAGCTGAGACCCTTCCTATTGGTTGAGATGTGATATCCAACTCCTTCCCATTCCAACCCTGAGACCCTTCCTATAGCATGAGATGTTATGTCTCAATGCTTCTAATACCAAACCTGAGATCCTTCCTATAACATAAGATGTGATATCCAACTCCTTCCATTCCAATCCTGAGACCCGTCCTATAGCATGAGATGTGATATCTCAATGCTTATACCAAACCTGAGACCCTTCCTATAGCATGAGATGTGATATCCAACTGCTTCCCATTCCAATCCTGAGACCCTTCCTATAGCATGAGATGTGATATCTCAATGCTTCTAATACCAAACCTGAGATCCTTCCTCTAACATGAAATGTGATATCCAACTCCTTCCCTTTCCAAACCTAAGAGCCTATCTATTGCATGAGATGTGATATCCAAGTCCTTCCCATTCCAACCCTTAGACCCTTCCTACAGCATGCAATATGATATCTCAATGATTCTAATAACAAACCTGAGACCCGTCCTATAACATGAGATGGGATATCCAACTCCTTCCCATTCCAATCCTGAGACACTTCCGATAGCAGAGATGTGATATCTCAATGCTTATACCAAACCTGAGACCCTTCCTATAACATGAGATGTGATATCCGAATCCTTCCCGTTCCAAACCTGAGACCCTTCCTTTAGCATGAGATGTGATATCCAGCACCTTCCCATTCCAATCCTGAGACACTTCCGATAGCATGAGATGTGATATCTCAATGCTTCTAATATCAAAACTGAGACCCTCCCTATAGCATGATATGTGATATCTAAGTCCTTCCCATTCCAATCCTGAGACCCTCCCTATAGCATGAGATGTGATATCCAACACCTTCCCATTCCAATCCTGAGACCCTTCCTATAGCATGAGATATGATATCTCAATACTTCTAATACCAAACGTGAGATCCTTCCGATAACATGAGATGTGATATCCAAATCCTTCCCCTTCCAAACCTGAGACCCTCCCTTTAGCATGAGATGTGATATCCAACTCCTTCCCATTCCAATCCTGAGACCCTTCTGATAGCATGAGATGTGATATCTCACTGCTTATACCAAACCTGAGACCCTTCCCATAGCATGAGATGTGATATCCAACTCCTTCCCATTCCAATCCTCAGACCCTTCCTATAGCATGAGATGTGATATCTCAATGCTTCTAATATCAAACTTGAGACCCTACCTATAGCATGAGATGTGATATCCAAGTCCTTCCCATTCCAATCCTGAGACACTTCCTATAGCATGAGATGTGATATCCAACTGCTTCCCATTCCAATCCTGAGACCCTTCCTATAGCATGAGATGTGATATCTCAATGCTTCTAATATCAAACTTGAGACCCTACCTATAGCATGAGATGTGATATCCAAATCCTTCCCCTTCCAAACCTGAGACCCTCCCTTTAGCATGAGATGTGATATCCAACTCCTTCCCATTCCAATCCTGAGACCCTTCTGATAGCATGAGGTGATATCTCAATCCCTCTAATACCAAACCTGAGATCCTACCTCTAACCTGAAATGTGATATCCAACTCTTTCCCCTTCCAAACCTGAGAGCCTTCCTATAGCATGAGATGTGATATCCAAGTCCTTCCCATTCCAATCCTGAGACCCTTCCTATAGCTTGAGATGTGATATCCAACTCCTTCCCATTCCAATTCTGAGACCCTTCCTATACTCTGAGACTTGATATCTCAATGCTTCTAATACCAAACCTGAGACCCGTAATATAACATGAGATGTGATATCCAAATCCTTCCCCTTCCAAACCTTAGACCCTCCCTATAGCATGAGATGTGATATCCAAGTCCTTCCCATTCCAATCCTGAGACCCTTCCTATAGCATGAGATGTGATATCTCAATGCTTCTAATACCAAACCTGAGACCCTTCTTATGGCATGAGATGTGATATCCAACTCCTTGCCATTCAAATCCTGAGACCCTTCCTATAGCATGAGAAGGGATATCCAACTCCTTCCCAATCCAATCCTGAGACCCTTCCGATAGCAGAGACGTGATATCTCAATGCTTCTACCAAACCTGAGACCCTTCCTTTAGCATGAGATGTGATATCCAAATCCTTCACATTCCAATCCTGAGACCCTTCCTATAGCATGAGATGTGATATCTTAATGCTTCTAATACCAAACCTGAGATCCTTCCTATAACATGAGATGTGATATCCAATTCCTTCCCATTCCAAACCTGAGACCCTTCCTATTGGATGAGTTGTGATATCCAACTCCTTCCCATTCCAACCCTGAGACCCTTCCTATAGCATGAGATGTGATGTCTCAATGCTTCTAATACCAAACCTGAGATCCTTCCTATAACATGAGATGTGATATCCAACTCCTTCCATTCCAATCCTGAGACCCGTCCTATAGCATGAGATGTGATATCGCAATGCTTATACCAAACCTGAGACCCTTCCTATAGCATGAGATGTGATATCCAACTACTTCCCATTCCAATCCTGAGACCCTTCCTATAGCATGAGATGTGATATCTCAATGCTTCTAATACCAAACCTGAGATCCTTCCTCTAACATGAAATGTGATATCCAACTCCTTCCCTTTCCAAACCTAAGAGCCTATCTATAGCACCCTTCCTATAACATGAGATGTGATATCCAAATCCTTCCCGTTCCAAACCTGAGACCCTTCCTTTAGCATGAGATGTGATATCCAGCTCCTTCCCATTCCAATCCTGAGACACTTCCGATAGCATGAGATGTGATATCTCAATGCTTCTAATATCAAAACTGAGACCCTCCCTATAGCATGATATGTGATATCTAAGTCCTTCCCATTCCAATCCTGAGACCCTCCGTATAGCATGAGATGTGATATCCAACTCCTTCCCATTCCAATCCTGAGACCCTTCCTATAGCATGAGATATGATATCTCAATACTTCTAATACCAAACGTGAGATCCTTCCGATAACATGAGATGTGATATCCAAATCCTTCCCCTTCCAAACCTGAGACCCTCCCTTTAGCATGAGATGTGATATCCAACTCCTTCCTATTCCAATCCTGAGACTCTTCTGATAGCATGAGATGTGATATCTCAATGCTTCTAATACCAAACCTGAGATCCTTCCGATAGCATGAGATGTGATATCTCAATGCTTCTAATACCAAACCTGAGATCCTTCCTATAACATGAGATGTGATATCCAAATCCTTCCCCTTCCAAACCTGAGACCCTCCCTTCAGCATGAGATGTGATATCCAACTCCTTCCCATTCCATTCCTGAGACCCTTCTGATAGCATGAGATGTGATATCTCAATGCCTCTAATACCAAACCTGAGATCCTACCTCTAACATGAAATGTGATATCCAACTCTTTCCCCTTCCAAACCTGAGAGCCTTCCTATAGCATGAGATGTGATATCCAAGTCCTTCCCATTCCAATCCTGAGACCCTTCCTATAGCTTGAGATGTGATATCCAACTCCTTCCCATTCCAATCCTGAGACCCTTCCGATATCATGAGATGTGATATCTCAAAGCTTCTAATATCAAACTTGAGACCCTCC
Organism: Ambystoma mexicanum; assembly: GCF_040938575.1. NCBI lineage: Eukaryota > Metazoa > Chordata > Amphibia > Caudata > Ambystomatidae > Ambystoma > Ambystoma mexicanum. Next base: position 1,516,409,055 of record NC_090923.1, read on the forward strand.
CTATAGCATGAGATGTGATATCCAAGTCCTTCCCATTCCAATCCTGAGACCCTTCCTATAGCATGAGATGTGATATCTCAATGCTTCTAATACCAAACCTGAGACCCTTCCTATAACATGAGATGGGAATATCCAACTCCTTCCCATTCCAATCCTGAGACCCTTCCGATAGCAGAGATGTGATATCTCAATGCTTATACCAAACCTGAGATCCTTCCTATAACATGAGATGTGATATCCAACTCCTTCCCATTCCAGTCCTGAGACACTTCCTATAGCATGAGATGTGATATCTCACTGCTTATACCAAACCTGAGACCCTTCCCATAGCATGAGATGTGATATCCAACTCCTTCCCATTCCAATCCTCAGACCCTTCCTATAGCATGAGATGTGATATCTCAATGCTTCTAATATCAAACTTGAGACCCTACCTATAGCATGAGATGTGATCTCCAAGTCCTTCCCATTCCAATCCTGAGACACTTCCTATAGCATGAGATGTGATATCCAACTGCTTCCCATTCCAAACCTGAGACCCTCCCTTTAGCATGAGATGTGATATCCAACTCCTTCCCATTCCAATCCTGAGACCCTTCTGATAGCATGAGATGTGATATCTCAATGCTTCTAATACCAAACCTGAGATCCTTCCGATAGCATGAGATGTGATATCTCAATGCTTCTAATACCAAACCTGAGATCCTTCCTATAACATGAGATGTGATATCCAAATCCTTCCCCTTCCAAACCTGAGACCCTCCATTTAGCATGAGATGTGATATCCAACTCCTTCCCATTCCATTCCTGAGACCCTTCTGATAGCATGAGATGTGATATCTCAATGCCTCTAATACCAAACCTGAGATCCTACCTCTAACATGAAATGTGATATCCAACTCTTTCCCCTTCCAAACCTGAGAGCCTTCCTATAGCATGAGATGTGATATCCAAGTCCTTCCCATTCCACTCCTGAGACCCTTCCTATAGCTTGAGATGTGATATCCAACTCCTTCCCATTCCAATTCTGAGACCCTTCCTATACTCTGAGACTTGATATCTCAATGCTTCTAATACCAAACCTGAGACCCGTAATATAACATGAGATGTGATATCCAAATCCTTCCCCTTCCAAACCTTAGACCCTTCCTTTATCATGAGATGTGATATCCAACTCCTTCCCATTCCAATCCTGAGACCCTTCCGATATCATGAGATGTGATATCTCAAAGCTTCTAATATCAAACGTGAGACCCTCCCTATAGCATGAGATGTGATATCCAAGTCCTTCCCATTCCAATCCTGAGACCCTTCCTATAGCATGAGATGTGATATCTCAATGCTTCTAATACCAAACCTGAGACCCTTCGTATGGCATGAGATGTGATATCCAACTCCTTGCCATTCAAATCCTGAGACCCTTCCTATAGCATGAGAAGGGATATCCAACTCCTTCCCAATCCAATCCTGAGACCCTTCCGATAGCAGAGACGTGATATCTCAATGCTTCTACCAAACCTGAGACCCTTCCTTTAGCATGAGATGTGATATCCAAATCCTTCACATTCCAATCCTGAGACCCTTCCTATAGCATGAGATGTGATATCTCAATGCTTCTAATACCAAACCTGAGATCCTTCCTATAACATGAGATGTGATATCCAATTCCTTCCCATTCCAAACCTGAGACCCTTCCTATTGGATGAGTTGTGATATCCAACTCCTTACCATTCCAACCCTGAGACCCTTCCTATAGCATGAGATGTGATGTCTCAATGATTCTAATACCAAACCTGAGATCCTTCCTATAACATGAGATGTGATATCCAACTCCTTCCATTCCAATCCTGAGACCCGTCCTACAGCATGAGATGTGATATCGCAATGCTTATACCAAACCTGAGACCCTTCCTATAGCATGAGATGTGATATCCAACTACTTCCCATTCCAATCCTGAGACCCTTCCTATAGCATGAGATGTGATATCTCAATGCTTCTAATACCAAACCTGAGATCCTTCCTCTAACATGAAATGTGATATCCAACTCCTTCCCTTTCCAAACCTAAGAGCCTATCTATAGCACCCTTCCTATAACATGAGATGTGATATCCAAATCCTTCCCGTTCCAAACCTGAGACCCTTCCTTTAGCATGAGATGTGATATCCAGCTCCTTCCCATTCCAATCCTGAGACACTTCCGATAGCATGAGATGTGATATCTCAATGCTTCTAATATCAAAACTGAGACCCTCCCTATAGCATGATATGTGATATCTAAGTCCTTCCCATTCCAATCCTGAGACCCTCCCTATAGCATGAGATGTGATATCCAACTCCTTCCCATTCCAATCCTGAGACCCTTCCTATAGCATGAGATATGATATCTCAATACTTCTAATACCAAACGTGAGATCCTTCCGATAACATGAGATGTGATATCCAAATCCTTCCCCTTCCAAACCTGAGACCCTCCCTTTAGCATGAGATGTGATATCCAACTCCTTCCTATTCCAATCCTGAGACTCTTCTGATAGCATGAGATGTGATATCTCAATGCTTCTAATACCAAACCTGAGATCCTTCCGATAGCATGAGATGTGATATCTCAATGCTTCTAATACCAAACCTGAGATCCTTCCTATAACATGAGATGTGATATCCAAATCCTTCCCCTTCCAAACCTGAGACCCTCCCTTTAGCATGAGATGTGATATCCAACTCCTTCCCATTCCATTCCTGAGACCCTTCTGATAGCATGAGATGTGATATCTCAATGCCTCTAATACCAAACCTGAGATCCTACCTCTAACATGAAATGTGATATCCAACTCTTTCCCCTTCCAAACCTGAGAGCCTTCCTATAGCATGAGATGTGATATCCAAGTCCTTCCCATTCCAATCCTGAGACCCTTCCTATAGCTTGAGATGTGATATCCAACTTCTTCCCATTCCAATTCTGAGACCCTTCCTATACTATGAGACTTGATATCTCAATGCTTCTAATACCAAACCTGAGACCCGTAATATAACATGAGATGTGATATCCAAATCCTTCCCCTTCCAAACCTTAGACCCTTCCTTTATCATGAGATGTGATATCCAACTCCTTCCCATTCCAATCCTGAGACCCTTCCGATATCATGAGATGTGATATCTCAAAGCTTCTAATATCAAACTTGAGACCCTCCCTATAGCATGAGATGTGATATCCAAGTCCTTCCCATTCCAATCCTGAGACCCTTCCTATAGCATGAGATGTGATATCTCAATGCTTCTAATACCAAACCTGAGACCCTTCCTATAACATGAGATGGGAATATCCAAATCCTTCCCATTCCAATCCTGAGACCCTTCCGATAGCAGAGATGTGATATCTCACTGCTTATACCAAACCTGAGACCCTTCCCATAGCATGAGATGTGATATCCAACTCCTTCCCATTCCAATCCTTAGACTCTTCCTATAGCATGAGATGTGATATCTCAATGCTTCTAATATCAAACTTGAGACCCTACCTATAGCATGAGATGTGATATCCAAGTCCTTCCCATTCCAATCCTGAGACACTTCCTATAGCATGAGATGTGATATCTCAATGCTTCTAATACCAAACCTGAGACTCTTCCTATAACATGAGATGGGATATCCAACTCCTTCCCATTCCAATCCTGAGACCCTTTCGATAGCAGAGATGTGATATCTCAATGTTTATTCCAAACCTGAGACCCTTCCTACGGCATGAGATGTCATATTCAACTCCTTCCCATTCCAATCCTGAGACCCTTCCTATAGCATGAGATGTGATATCCAACTCCTTCCCATTCCAATCCTGAGACCCTTCCTATAGCATGAGATGTGATATCTCAATGCTTCTAATACCAAACCTATGATCCTTCCTATAACATGAGATGTGATATCCAACTCCTTCCATTCCAATCCTGAGACCCTTCCTATAGCATGAGATGTGATATCTCAATGCTTATACCAAACCTGAGACCCTTCCTATAGCATGAGATGTGATATCCAACTCCTTCCCATTCCAATCCTGAGACCCTTCCTATAGCCTGAGATGTGATATCTCAATGCCTCTAATACCAAACCTGAGATCCTTCCTCTAACATGAAATGTGATATCCAACTCCTTCACTTTCCAAACCTGAGAGCCTATCTATAGCATGAGATGTGATATCCAAGTCCTTCCCATTCCAATCCTTAGACCCTTCCTACAGCATGCAATATGATATCTCAATGATTCTAATAAAAAACCTGAGACCCGTCCTATAACATGAGATGGGATATCCAACTCCTTCCCATTCCAATCCTGAGACACTTCCGATAGCAGAGATGTGATATCTCAATGTTTATACCAAACCTGAGACCCTTCCTATAACATGAGATGTGATATCCAACTCCTTCCCGTTCCAAACCTGAGACCCTTCCTTTAGCATGAGATGTGATATCCAGCTCCTTCCCATTCCAATCCTGAGACACTTCCGATAGCATGAGATGTGATATCTCAATGCTTCTAATATCAAAACTGAGACCCTCCCTATAGCATGATATGTGATATCTAAGTCCTTCCCATTCCAATCCTGAGACCCTCCCTATAGCATGAGATGTGATATCCAACTCCTTCCCATTCCAATCCTGAGACCCTTCCTATAGCATGAGATATGATATCTCAATACTTCTAATACCAAACGTGAGATCCTTCCGATAACATGAGATGTGATATCCAAATCCTTCCCCTTCCAAACCTGAGACCCTCCCTTTAGCATGAGATGTGATATCCAACTCCTTCCTATTCCAATCCTGAGACTCTTCTGATAGCATGAGATGTGATATCTCAATGCTTCTAATACCAAACCTGAGATCCTTCCGATAGCATGAGATGTGATATCTCAATGCTTCTAATACCAAACCTGAGATCCTTCCTATAACATGAGATGTGATATCCAAATCCTTCCCGTTCCAAACCTGAGACCCTCCCTTTAGCATGAGATGTGATATCCAACTCCTTCCCATTCCATTCCTGAGACCCTTCTGATAGCATGAGATGTGATATCTCAATGCCTCTAATACCAAACCTGAGATCCTACCTCTAACATGAAATGTGATATCCAACTCTTTCCCCTTCCAAACCTGAGAGCCTTCCTATAGCATGAGATGTGATATCCAAGTCCTTCCCATTCCAATCCTGAGACCCTTCCTATAGCTTGAGATGTGATATCCAACTCCTTCCCATTCCAATTCTGAGACCCTTCCTATACTATGAGACTTGATATCTCAATGCTTCTAATACCAAACCTGAGACCCGTAATATAACATGAGATGTGATATCCAAATCCTTCCCCTTCCAAACCTTAGACCCTTCCTTTATCATGAGATGTGATATCCAACTCCTTCCCATTCCAATCCTGAGACCCTTCCGATATCATGAGATGTGATATCTCAAAGCTTCTAATATCAAACTTGAGACCCTCCCTATAGCATGAGATGTGATATCCAAGTCCTTCCCATTCCAATCCTGAGACCCTTCCTATAGCATGAGATGTGATATCTCAATGCTTCTAATAGCAAACCTGAGACCCTTCCTATAACATGAGATGGGAATATCCAACTCCTTCCCATTCCAATCCTGAGACCCTTCCGATAGCAGAGATGTGATATCTCAATGCTTATACCAAACCTGAGATCCTTCCTATAACATGAGATGTGATATCCAACTCCTTCCCATTCCAATCCTGAGACACTTCCTATAGCATGAGATGTGATATCTCACTGCTTATACCAAACCTGAGACCCTTCCCATAGCATGAGATGTGATATCCAACTCCTTCCCATTCCAATCCTCAGACCCTTCCTATAGCATGAGATGTGATATCTCAATGCTTCTAATATCAAACTTGAGACCCTACCTATAGCATGAGATGTGATATCCAAGTCCTTCCCATTCCAATCCTGAGACACTTCCTATAGCATGAGATGTGATATCTCAATGCTTCTAATACCAAACCTGAGACTCTTCCTATAACATGAGATGGGATATCCAACTCCTTCCCATTCCAATCCAGAGACCCTTTTGATAGCAGAGATGTGATATCTCAATGTTTATACCAAACCTGAGACTCTTCCTACGGCATGAGATGTCATATTCAACTCCTTCCCATTCCAATCCTGAGACCCTTCCTATAGCATGAGATGTGATGTCTCAATGCTTCTAATACCAAACCTGAGATCCTTCCTATAACATGAGATGTGATATCCAACTCCTTCCATTCCAATCCTGAGACCCTTCCTATAGCATGAGATGTGATATCTCAATGCTTATACCAAACCTGAGACCCTTCCTATAGCATGAGATGTGATATCCAACTCCTTCCTATTCCAATCCTGAGACCCTTCCTATAGCCTGAGATGTGATATCTCAATGCCTCTAATACCAAACCTGAGATCCTTCCTCTAACATGAAATGTGATATCCAACTCCTTCACTTTCCAAACCTGAGAGCCTATCTATAGCATGAGATGTGATATCCAAGTCCTTCCCATTCCAATCCTTAGACCCTTCCTACAGCATGCAATATGATATCTCAATGATTCTAATAAAAAACCTGAGACCCGTCCTATAACATGAGATGGGATATCCAACTCCTTCCCATTCCAATCCTGAGACACTTCCGATAGCAGAGATGTGATATCTCAATGTTTATACCAAACCTGAGACCCTTCCTATAACATGAGATGTGATATCCAACTCCTTCCCGTTCCAAACCTGAGACCCTTCCTTTAGCATGAGATGTGATATCCAGCTCCTTCCCATTCCAATCCTGAGACACTTCCGATAGCATGAGATGTGATATCTCAATGCTTCTAATATCAAAACTGAGACCCTCCCTATAGCATGATATGTGATATCTAAGTCCTTCCCATTCCAATCCTGAGACCCTCCCTATAGCATGAGATGTGATATCCAACTCCTTCCTATTCCAATCCTGAGACTCTTCTGATAGCATGAGATGTGATATCTCAATGCTTCTAATACCAAACCTGAGATCCTTCCGATAGCATGAGATGTGATATCTCAATGCTTCTAATACCAAACCTGAGATCCTTCCTGTTAAGACGGATTTCTGAACTCTGTCCTGGTGGCGCAGAAGTTCAGAAGGCCAACCTAATTACTTGGAACAGGGTAACCTCTGGACAAGCCAGACCAATCAAGGTAGCGATCGCGGCGGTCAAGACTAGGTCTCAAGAGGGGTGAGGGTGACTGAAAGCCCGCAGTGAGCACACAAAGCAAGAGCGCTTACAAACTACTCCAAACAGTTGTTATATCAAAAATAGATACACATTTATTTTAAGGCCTTTAAAACAATGACCGTAGCAAGAAAATCACAATATCACAATATTAAACCAACACATACCATATCAACACAATATATATACAAATACACAGTCGCAAGCGTTTAAAGCACGAAATATGTAGTCCACCTGAAAGGAAAGGAAAACAGGCAGTGCGATAACGCTTTAGACTCAGTTCGCCTTCAGAAGCACCTAACTAGATGGAAGTCCGAGCCCTGCGAAGAGTGGAGCCTTGTGCTCAAAGTACCTGCCACGCCGGTGCCAACGGGCAAAAGGGGAAGCTCTTCGGAGGAAGTCAGGCAGTTCGGGTTAGTGCACAGCAGAAGGAGAACAGGTTCCGCAACTCAAGCGCAGCCTCCACAGCGGGCAGAAGCAGAGCGCGAGTACGGCCAAAAGGGTGCTGTTTTTACACAGCAGGGAAAAGCAATGGGATACTGCAGGAGGGCGACCAGATCCTAGCTAAGCTACTCACTGGTCCCCGAAGCAAGCAGACCCAGGCTTCTCCACGTTTGTTTCAGCAGCTGGCAGGTTCAGAAGAGCAGGGAACGCCTCGTAGTCGTGTAGAGCAAAAAGACGTCCCAATCGACGAAACCAGCACAGTTTTGTTGCCGCAGCAGGACAACGGAGCGGCCGTGTGTATTCGAGCCAAATGTACACTCCTCCCTTCAGACCTGGGGACGCCAAGCGTACGAAGCGTGGGAGAGTGACCAGGACTCGAAATACAACACAACCTGGCGGCGGTTACAGAGCAGGACTCCCTTGTAAGCTGGTCAGTCAACTGGATGGCCCAGAGACACTTCCGAAGGCTTACTTGGCAGGAGTTGATGAAGTCGCCGGGAATAGCTGTTCCTGCTATTCCAAAGGTCGAAGCACCAGTACAGGCCTTCTGGTTCGATCAGAGGAGAGAAGGGTTTCACAGGACGACAGCAGTGCAAAGGAGGATTCCTTCAGCGGGTCACCAGCGATTCCTCGGTCCAGCCTCTTGGTTGCAGGATACTTGGCTCCTGTATTCCTTCGTTCGTGAGAACTCAGGAGATCGAGATGGTAGTGGTGTTTCCAGCTCCCTCTTATCCACGGTTCCCTTCGCGCCAAAACGGAGGGGAGCCAATGGGAGATCCGCTCATCAACACACATACCATACGTGGACCAATCACAGACCACGGTGGTCCCAGGCATTCACACTACCCTAGACTCTCTGGCACCCAGGATGTGTATTGGGACCAGACATCCCAGCCCACACCCTGGAGGCACACAAACGACATGTAGAAGCCCGCGAAAGCAACCACGTTTCGCGGGAAAGTACATGCCCAAATAAGGAAGGCCCCGGGTCGCTCGACCTGGGGAAGGTGAAGGGAGCAAGACGGTCAGTGGACAAGACAAAGGAGCCTCGTGGTCTGGCCATTTTGGGAGCCAGGCCACCATTTTGGGTTCAGTGCGAAAAACGTGCTCAGAACGCCAAAAGGAGCTCAAAATAAACAAAACGATCGCTGCCACCATTCGAGTCCCTGAATGACTTGCACCGATCAAAATACATTCCTAAAAGAGTATCTAGAGACCCAAGAGAGCTGTAACTTAGCTTACAGTGCCCTCTTGTGTCATGTTGCACTAAAGCCGCAACATGATAAAAGAAACTACGGGAAACAGCGTTCCCCGGTACTGACTGTCTTAAGGGCATGTCAGTTTCCCCGTAAGAAAGGAGCAAAAGCCCAGAGGAGTGCGGCAGAAGGCTGCACTTCTCTGGCAAAGTCAAAAACAAGGTGAATAACAACAGCAAAAAGTTTAGGGGTTGCCACATGGAAGGAAAATTCCCTACAATTATGAAATCTTTCCTAACACTCGCCCCTCCCAGACTATGGACAGGGGGAACTAATCCACCCCTGGATGAGTCTCTTGTTCAGGTCGGTTAAACATTCTGGACAACCCATCAGCATTGCTATGTTGGACACCTGGCCTATGCTCAATGGTGAAGTCGAAGCCTTGTAGACTTATGGACCACCTAAGCAACTTTGGATTCTCCCCCTTCATGTTCATTAGCCACTTTAACTGCTTATGGTCAGTCTGCACAGTGAAGTGGGTCCCATAGAGGTAGGGCCTCAGCTTCCTTAGGGCCCACACAACAGAGAAACATTCTTTCTCTACCATGGACCATCTGAGCTCTCTGTCCTTAAGCTGGCGACTAATAAAACCGATAGGGTGTTCCTTACCCTTCTCATCTACTTGTGATAGTACAGCTCCTATCCCAGTGTCAGAGGCATCCGTCTGCACGATAAAAGGTCTTTGATAATCAGGGGCCCTTAGGACAGGGGCCTGGCACAAGGAGTCTTTTAAACCATTGAAGGCCTTCTCACACTCGTCGGTCCAAGTTACCTTCTTGGGTTTCTTCGGAGTTGTGAGGGCAGTCAGAGGAGCAGCTATGGTGCCATAGTCTGCCACAAAAGTGCGGTAAAACCCCGTGAGTCCTAAGAAGGCTCTCACTTGGGTTTGCGTAGTGGGGGTAGGCCAGTCTTGTACTGCTTGTACCTGACTGAGTAGAGGCTGTCTCCTCCCTCCACCTACTTCATGTCCAAGGTAAACCACTGAGCCTTGTCCATTTTGGTGAGGGGCCATTCGGACACCCTCAAAAGAGCTAACTGAAGGACTGCTTGGGAACAGGTCGGGGAGAGGTTCAGACTCCTCTTCCTCAACGTCTGAAGCCAATAGCAGTGCTGCGATTTCGACGCTTGGGACGAAAGCCTTCAGCCCATTCACGTGAAACACTTTTAGAGCCTGTCCAGGCCTTCCAAGGTCCACTGAATAGTTAACCTCACCCAGGGGCTCCACCACTGGGTAAGGGCCTGACCATTTGTCCTGTAAAGCTCGAGGCCTTATGGGATTCATGATCAGGACTTGCTGACCATGTGTAAAGTTGATGAGGGAAGCTTTCTGGTCGTACCAATGTTTCACCAGCGCTTGCCCTGCCTTCAATTTATCACTAGCCAAGCCCATCAGAAGTACCATCCGTTTTCTGAGCCCTAGCACATAATCAACTACATTGGTAGTAACAGGGGGAGTGGGCATCTCCCATCCCTCCTTGACGATGGCTAAGGGTCCCCGTACGGGATGACCGAACAGAAGTTCGAAGGGGCTGAAGCCAACACCCTCCTGTGGTACCTCTCGGTAGGCAAACAGTAAGCATGAAACAAGAAGATCCCATTTTCTTCTCTGAGGCTCCCCCAGAGCCCCAATCATGCTCGTTAACGTCCTGTTGAAACGCCCCCCCAGACCATCGGTCTGGGGGCGGTATGCAGAAGAGAACCTGTAGGTGACCCCACATTCTTTCCACATAGCCTGCCTATACTTCGACATAAAGGTGCTGCCATCATCCGGCACAACTTCTTTAGGGAAGCCAACCCTAGTAATCATGCCGAGTAAAGCTTCTGCAACTGGCTTGGCAGTTACAGTTGTAAATGGGACGGCCTCAGGATACCTGGTTGCATGGTCGACCAGCACCAGGATAAACCTATTGCCTGAGGATGTTTGCGGGTCAAGGGGACCAACCATGTCGATCCCTACCCTTTCAAATGGTACCCCCACAACTGGGAGCGGTACCAACGGAGCTTGGATTGTCGCGCCAACCTTACCAGACAACTGGCAGGCGGCACAACTCCTGCAGTGACTTTCTACTTGCACCCCCATCTTGGGCCTTTAGAAGTGCATGGATAACCTTTGCTTGGTCCTCTTCATACCAAGGTGACCAGCAAGGGGAACTTCATGCGCCAACTGCAGGAGGAAGGGCCTAACAGCAAGGGGAACCACCAACCTCCTATGGTCTCCTTCTGTAGACTCTGTGGGCTCACTATACAGGAGTCCACCTTCCCAATAAATCCTATGCTTCCCAGGAGGTTCACCCTCAAGCTGGGAGCAGGCCTGTCTCCTTAGGCCTTCCAGAGATGGGCACTCACGTTGGCCTTTACTGAATTCGTCCCTATCAGGACCTCCTTCAACTAACAAGTCTTTTAGTTCAGGATGATCGTTGGGGTCGAAAACTTCAGGCATCGCCACCTCCTCGTCAGGCCCGGGCGATTGACCAACTTCCTCCACCGCAGTGGTAGGCGAGCTCGGGGGAATATTCTCTTTCCCTCGTTTTGACTTGTAGACTCCTTTCGCCTTGGGTTTCCCCTTTGGCTGGGGCGGCGTATTGGACTTGGCCAATGCTGCCCGTGCTTGAGACCGTGTGTAGGGTCTTTCGGCAGTGTCTCCTACGAGCCCGAAAGCTCTGAGATCCTTACCCAACAAGACCTTTCCCGGGACGTTTCTCTGAATGCTCACTGGAATCCTGACTGCTGTACCATTTAAAGTAAGATTTACAGGGATCACGGGAAACATACGGAGGGGGCCGTCAGCCAACTTAGTGGGCATCAGAGTAGCTCTGGCAACTTCCTCTGAGTCTACCAAGGTAGAATCCACTACAGTGCGACTGCACCCACTATCCCTAAGAGCTGGAGTATCCACTCCATTGATCAGCACACTGTCTTTAAAGTAGTGCTTGGTATTATCCGGAATCCTAGCATAAGCCTCTGCGACTTTAGGCTCCCAGGAACCCAGGGACACTAAAACTACCTCAGCCTCTATCCCGCTGGGAAATGAGTCTGAGGAGAAGGATGCTCCTGTAATCTCTTCTTCCTCGTAGGAGGAGAAGGCCAGATTAGCGGAGTGGACCCCCAAAGGTCTAACCTTACACCGAGGATCCCCCTTCACATGGTCAGTTGCTCCACAAGAAAAACAAGCCCCATTGGGTCTGTTTACGTAGGGAGGCTTATTATAACCAGAGTTCTGTTTTGGAGGCGGACCTCCACTACCCTGTGAGTTCTCTTGTGTCGTACCCTTGTTTTTCTTTTTGTGGCCCTTATGGGAAGAAGATTTAGCAGATTCCCCACCCTCCATATCTTTGGACTTTTTACCTTCCTCCTGCTTACCAGGATGAGTTTTGTCCTTATGGGACACTCGATGTGACACCCATAAGTCTGCTGCAATGGCCAGCTTCTTAGGATCTATCTCCTTCGAATCGGCCAAATGCTGCTTAAGCTCCGGGGAAGAAGAAGCAAAAATATGTTCCAGCATGACAAGATTTATCATGCCTTCGAAGGTAGAAACCTTATAACCTTCGACCCAGCCAGTTAAGTTTTTCAAAGATTCAGCGACATAAGATACCCAAGTACCACCTTCCTTTTTCTTATACTCTCGAAAACGCTTTAAATATTGGGCCGGAGTCTTCCCAAACTTTAAAATGAGAGTTTGCTTTAACATTGCGAAATCAGCCCGCTCAGCCTTCGACATTTCCATAATGGCACTACAGCCAGAATGGGGCAGTCTACTGAGCAACCACGCAATCTTATCAGCATTGTCAACTTCTTGAACCTCGCATGCATACTCAAACGCATTCAGCCAGTCCATAATGTCATTCCTTTCTTCATACACACTGAGCAGATCTTTCGGAAACCGTGGATGAGAGGAAGCCCCAGACCCATGTCTAGGACCCTTGGATCCATTTGCAACGTGAAGCTTGGCCAGTTCCAACTGGTGATCCCTGTCTTTCTGTTTTTCTGCCTGTTCGATTTTTAGTTTGGCTATGCTGAATTCAAGCTCCTGCTGCCTAAACCGCAGCTCTTGCTTCTTGAATTCAAGCATAGCCTCCCCATCAGCACTGGCAGAGGAAACATTAGACAGCTCGTCCTCCCTGTCCTCGTGGTCGCGATGGATCAGTGCGGCGGCAGAACCGTCGGTTCTACCAGTGAGAGCAGCCCCACCACCTTCCGCACTGTCCTCAGAAGTTATAGCGTCAAGCTGCGCTTCTTGCCACGCCACGATTCTTTGGATCATTTCCAATTTAGTGCCTTGAGAGGAAACACCTCTCTCCGCACACATCTTTTTCAGCGTTTCTGATTTGGAAGCATTTAAAGTTAACAACGTATTTGTTTCCATACTGTTTGATAGGACTATGGCCTTTTTAAAGTTATATTACAACAATTCACTACGTGTACTGGTTGGAATAACCTGAAATGCCTTAGTTCGAGCGCAACACTGGATACCTTCAGTCGTATCCCACCGCTGTACACCAATTTGTTAAGACGGATTTCTGAACTCTGTCCTGGTGGCGCAGAAGTTCAGAAGGCCAACCTAATTACTTGGAACAGGGTAACCTCTGGACAAGCCAGACCAATCAAGGTAGCGATCGCGGCGGTCAAGACTAGGTCTCAAGAGGGGTGAGGGTGACTGAAAGCCCGCAGTGAGCACACAAAGCAAGAGCGCTTACAAACTACTCCAAACAGTTGTTATATCAAAAATAGATACACATTTATTTTAAGGCCTTTAAAACAATGACCGTAGCAAGAAAATCACAATATCACCATATTAAACCAACACATACCATATCAACACAATATATATACAAATACACAGTCGCAAGCGTTTAAAGCACGAAATATGTAGTCCACCTGAAAGGAAAGGAAAACAGGCAGTGCGATAACGCTTTAGACTCAGTTCGCCTTCAGAAGCACCTAACTAGATGGAAGTCCGAGCCCTGCGAAGAGTGGAGCCTTGTGCTCAAAGTACCTGCCACGCCGGTGCCAACGGGCAAAAGGGGAAGCTCTTCGGAGGAAGTCAGGCAGTTCGGGTTAGTGCACAGCAGAAGGAGAACAGGTTCCGCAACTCAAGCGCAGCCTCCACAGCGGGCAGAAGCAGAGCGCGAGTACGGCCAAAAGGGTGCTGTTTTTACACAGCAGGGAAAAGCAATGGGATACTGCAGGAGGGCGACCAGATCCTAGCTAAGCTACTCACCGGTCCCCGAAGCAAGCAGACCCAGGCTTCTCCACGTTTGTTTCAGCAGCTGGCAGGTTCGGAAGAGCAGGGAACGCCTCGTAGTCGTGTAGAGCAAAAAGACGTCCCAATCGACGAAACCAGCACAGTTTTGTTGCCTCAGCAGGACAACGGAGCGGCCGTGTGTATTCGAGCCAAATGTACACTCCTCCCTTCAGACCTGGGGACGCCAAGCGTACGAAGCGTGGGAGAGTGACCAGGACTCGAAATACAACACAACCTGGCGGCGGTTACAGAGCAGGACTCCCTTGTAAGCTGGTCAGTCAACTGGATGGCCCAGAGACACTTCCGAAGGCTTACTTGGCAGGAGTTGATGAAGTCGCCGGGAATAGCTGTTCCTGCTATTCCAAAGGTCGAAGCACCAGTACAGGCCTTCTGGTTCGATCAGAGGAGAGAAGGGGTTCACAGGACGACAGCAGTGCAAAGGAGGATTCCTTCAGCGGGTCACCAGCGATTCCTCGGTCCAGCCTCTTGGTTGCAGGATACTTGGCTCCTGTATTCCTTCGTTCGTGAGAACTCAGGAGATCGACATGGTAGTGGTGTTTCCAGCTCCCTCTTATCCACGGTTCCCTTCGCGCCAAAACGGAGGGGAGCCAATGGGAGATCCGCTCATCAACACACATACCATACGTGGACCAATCACAGACCACGGTGGTCCCAGGCATTCACACTACCCTAGACTCTCTGGCACCCAGGATGTGTATTGGGACCAGACATCCCAGCCCACACCCTGGAGGCACACAAACGACATGTAGAAGCCCGCGAAAGCAACCACGTTTCGCGGGAAAGTACATGCCCAAATAAGGAAGGCCCCGGGTCGCTCGACCTGGGGAAGGTGAAGGGAGCAAGACGGTCAGTGGACAAGACAAAGGAGCCTCGTGGTCTGGCCATTTTGGGAGCCAGGCCACCATTTTGGGTTCAGTGCGAAAAACGTGCTCAGAACGCCAAAAGGAGCTCAAAATAAACAAAACGATCGCTGCCACCATTCGAGTCCCTGAAAGACTTGCACCGATCAAAATACATTCCTAAAAGAGTATCTAGGGCCTGTAGAAGGCTAGAGACCCAAGAGAGCTGTAACTTAGCTTACAGTGCCCTCTTGTGTCATGTTGCACTAAAGCCGCAACATGATAAAAGAAACTACGGGAAACAGCGTTCCCCGGTACTGACTGTCTTAAGGGCATGTCAGTTTCCCCGTAAGAATGAAGCGAAAGCCCAGAGGAGTGCGGCAGAAGGCTGCACTTCTCTGGCAAAGTCAAAAACAAGGTGAATAACAACAGCAAAAAGTTTAGGGGTTGCCACATGGAAGGAAAATTCCCTACAATTATGAAATCTTTCCTAACACTTCCTATAACATGAGATGTGATATCCAAATCCTATCCCGTCCAAACCTGAGCCCCTTCCAAACCTGAGACCCTCCCTTTAGCATGAGATGTGATATCCAACTCCTTCCCATTCCATTCCTGAGACCCTTCTGATAGCATGAGATGTGATATCTCAATGCCTCTAATACCAAACCTGAGATCCTACCTCTAACATGAAATGTGATATCCAACTCTTTCCCCTTCCAAACCTGAGCCCCTTCCAAACCTGAGAGCCTTCCTATAGCATGAGATGTGATATCCAAGTCCTTCCCATTCCAATCCTGAGACCCTTCCTAAAGCTTGAGATGTGATATCCAACTCCTTCCCATTCCAATTCTGAGACCCTTCCTATACTATGAGACTTGATATCTCAATGCTTCTAATACCAAACCTGAGACCAGTTATATAACATGAGATGTGATATCCAAATCCTTCCCATTCCAAACCTTAGACCCTTCCTTTATCATGAGATGTGATATCCAACTCCTTCCCATTCTAATCCTGAGACCCTTCCGATATCATGAGATGTGATATCTCAAAGCTTCTAATATCAAACTTGAGACCCTCCCTATAGCATGAGATGTGATATCCAAGTCCTTCCCATTCCAATCCTGAGACCCTTCCTATAGCATGAGATGTGATATCTCAATGCTTCTAATACCAAACCTGAGACCCTTCCTATAACATGAGATGGGAACATCCAACTCCTTCCAATTCCAATCCTGAGACCCTTCCGATAGCAGAGATGTGATATCTCAATGCTTATACCAAACCTGAGATCCTTCCTATAACATGAGATGTGATATCCAACTCCTTCCCATTCCAATCCTGAGACACTTCCCATAGCATGAGATGTGATATCCAACTCCTTCCCATTCCAATCCTCAGACCCTTCCTATAGCATGAGATGTGATATCTCAATGCTTCTAATATCAAACTTGAGACCCTACCTATAGCATGAGATGTGATATCCAAGTCCTTCCCATTCCAATCCTGAGACACTTCCTATAGCATGAGATGTGATATCTCAATGCTTCTAATACCAAACCTGAGACTCTTCCTATAACATCAGATGGGATATCCAACTCCTTCCCATTCCAATCCTGAGACCCTTTTGATAGCAGAGATGTGATATCTCAATGTTTATACCAAACCTGAGACCCTTCCTACGGCATGAGATGTCATATTCAAGCCTTCCCATTCCAATCCTGAGACCCTTCCTATAGCATGAGATGTGATATCCAACTCCTTCCCATTCCAATCCTGAGACCCTTCCTGTAGCATGAGATGTGATGTCTCAATGCTTCTAATACCAAACCTGAGATCCTTCCTATAACATGAGATGTGATATCCAACTCCTTCCATTCCAATCCTGAGACCCTTCCTATAGCATGAGATGTGATATCTGAATGCTTATACCAAACCTGAGACCCTTCCTATAGCATGAGATGTGATATCCAACTCCTTCCCATTCCAATCCTGAGACCCTTCCTATAGCCTGAGATGTGATATCTCAATGCCTCTAATACCAAACCTGAGATCCTTCCTCTAACATGAAATGTGATATCCAACTCCTTCACTTTCCAAACCTGAGAGCCTATCTATAGCATGAGATGTGATATCCAAGTCCTTCCCATTCCAATCCTTAGACCCTTCCTACAGCATGCAATATGATATCTCAATGATTCTAATAAAAAACCTGAGACCCGTCCTATAACATGAGATGGGATATCCAACTCCTTCCCATTCCAATCCTGAGACACTTCCGATAGCAGAGATGTGATATCTCAATGTTTATACCAAACCTGAGACCCTTCCTATAACATGAGATGTGACATCCAACTCCTTCCCGTTCCAAACCTGAGACCCTTCCTTTAGCATGAGATGTGATATCCAGCTCCTTCCCATTCCAATCCTGAGACACTTCCGATAGCATGAGATGTGATATCTCAATGCTTCTAATATCAAAACTGAGACCCTCCCTATAGCATGATATGTGATATCTAAGACCTTCCCATTCCAATCCTGAGACCCTTCCTATAGCATGAGATGTGATATCTCAATGCTTCTACCAAACCTGAGACCCTTCCTTTAGCATGAGATGTGATATCCAACTCCTTCCCATTCCAATCCTGAGACCCTTCCTATAGCATGAGATGTGATATCTCAATACTTCTAATACCAAACCTGAGATCCTTCCGATAACATGAGATGTGATATCTCAATACTTCTAATACCAAACCTGAGATCCATCCTATAACATGAGATGTGATATCCAAATCCTTCCCCTTCCAAACCTGAGACCCTCCCTTTAGCATGAGATGTGATATCCAACTCCTTCCCATTCCAATCCTGAGACCCTTCTGATAGCATAAGATATGATATCTCAATGCTTCTATACCAAACCTGAGATCCTTCCGATAGCATGAGATGTGATATCTCAATACTTCTAATACCAAACCTGAGATCCTTCCTATAACATGAGATGTGATATCCAAATCCTTATCTTCCAAACCTGAGACCCTCCCTTTACCATGAGATGTGATATCCAACTCCTTCCCATTCCAATCCTGAGACTCTTCTGATAGCATAAGATATGATATCTCAATGCTTCTATACCAAACCTGAGATCCTTCTGATAGCATGAGATGTACCCTCCCTTTACCATGAGATGTGATATCCAACTCCTTCCCATTCCAATCCTGAGACTCTTCTGATAGCATAAGATATGATATCTCAATACTTCTAATACCAAACCTGAGATCCTACCTCTAACATGAAATGTGATAACCAACTCTTTCCCCTTGCAAACCTGAGAGCCTTCCTATAGCATGAGATGTGATATCCAAGCCCTTCCCATTCCAATCCTGAGACCCTTCCTATAACATGAGATGTGATATCCAACTCCTTCCCATTCCAACCTGAGACCCTTCCTATAGCATGAGATGGGTTATCCAACGCCTTCCAAATCCAATCCAGATACCCTCCCGATAGCATGAGATGTGATATCCCAATGCTTCTACCAAACCTGAGACCCATACTATGGCATGAGATGTGATATCAAACTCCTTCCCATTCTAATCCTGAGACCCTTCCTATAGCTTGAGATGTGATATCCAACTCCTTCCCATTCCAATTCTGAGACCCTTCCTATACCATGAGACTTGATATCTCAATGCTTCTAATACCAAACCTGAGACCCGTC
Organism: Ambystoma mexicanum; assembly: GCF_040938575.1. Lineage (NCBI taxonomy): Eukaryota > Metazoa > Chordata > Amphibia > Caudata > Ambystomatidae > Ambystoma > Ambystoma mexicanum. The sequence goes on from NC_090923.1 coordinate 1,516,427,838, forward strand.
CTATAACATGAGATGTGATATCCAAATCCTTCCCCTTCCAAACCTTAGACCCTTCCTTTATCATGAGATGTGATATCCAACTCCTTCCCATTCCAATCTTGAGACCCTTCCGATATCATGAAATGTGATATGTCAATGCTTCTAATATCAAACTTGAGACCCTCCCTATAGCATGAGATGTGATATCCAAGTCCTTCCCATTCCAATCCTGAGACCCTTCCTATAGCATGAGATGTGATATCTCAATGCTTCTAATACCAAACCTGAGACCCTTCCTATAACATGAGATGGGAATATCCAACTCCTTCCCATTCCAATCCTGAGACCCTTCCGATAGCAGAGATGTGATATCTCAATGCTTATACCAAACCTGAGATCCTTCCTATAACTTGAGATGTGATATCCAACTCCTTCCCATTCCAATCCTGAGACACTTCCTATAGCATGAGAGGTGATATCTCACTGCTTATACCAAACCTGAGACCCTTCCTATAGCATGAGATGTGATATCCAACTCCTTCCCATTCCAATCCTGAGACCCTTCCTATAGCATGAGATGTGATATCTCAATGCTTCTAATACCAAACCTGAGACTCTTCCTATAACATCAGATGGGATATCCAACTCCTTCCCATTCCAATCCTGAGACCCTTTTGATAGCAGAGATGTGATATCTCAATGTTTATACCAAACCTGAGACCCTTCCTACGGCATGAGATGTCATATTCAACTCCTTCCCATTCCAATCCTGAGACCCTTCCTATAGCATGAGATGTGATATCCAACTCCTTCCCATTCCAATCCTGAGACCCTTCCTGTAGCATGAGATGTGATGTCTCAATGCTTCTAATACCAAACCTGAGATCCTTCCTATAACATGAGATGTGATATCCAACTCCTTCCATTCCAATCCTGAGACCCTTCCTATAGCATGAGATGTGATATCTCAATGCTTATACCAAACCTGAGACCCTTCCTATAGCATGAGATGTGATATCCAACTCCTTCCCATTCCAATCCTGAGACCCTTCCTATAGCCTGAGATGTGATATCTCAATGCCTCTAATACCAAACCTGAGATCCTTCCTCTAACATGAAATGTGATATCCAACTCCTTCACTTTCCAAACCTGAGAGCCTATCTATAGCATGAGATGTGATATCCAAGTCCTTCCAATTCCAATCCTTAGACCCTTCCTACAGCATGCAATATGATATCTCAATGATTCTAATAAAAAACCTGAGACCCGTCCTATAACATGAGATGGGATATCCAACTCCTTCCCATTCCAATCCTGAGACACTTCCGATAGCAGAGATGTGATATCTCAATGTTTATACCAAACCTGAGACCCTTCCTATAACATGAGATGTGATATCCAGCTCCTTCCCATTCCAATCCTGAGACCCTTCCTTTAGCATGAGATGTGATATCCAGCTCCTTCCCATTCCAATCCTGAGACACTTCCGATAGCATGAGATGTGATATCTCAATGCTTCTAATATCAAAACTGAGACCCTCCCTATAGCATGATATGTGATATCTAAGTCCTTCCCATTCCAATCCTGAGACCCTCCCTATAGCATGAGATGTGATATCCAACTCCTTCCCATTCCAATCCTGAGACTCTTCTGATAGCATGAGATGTGATATCTCAATGCTTCTAATATCAAAACTGAGACCCTCCCTATAGCATGATATGTGATATCTAAGACCTTCCCATTCCAATCCTGAGACCCTTCCTATAGCATGAGATGTGATATCTCAATGCTTCTACCAAACCTGAGACCCTTCCTTTAGCATGAGATGTGATATCCAACTCCTTCCCATTCCAATCCTGAGACCCTTCCTATAGCATGAGATGTGATATCTCAATACTTCTAATACCAAATCTGAGATCCTTCCGATAACATGAGATGTGATATCTCAATACTTCTAATACCAAACCTGAGATCCATCCTATAACATGAGATGTGATATCCAAATCCTTCCCCTTCCAAACCTGAGACCCTCCCTTTAGCATGAGATGTGATATCCAACTCCTTCCCATTCCAATCCTGAGACCCTTCTGATAGCATAAGATATGATATCTCAATGCTTCTATACCAAACCTGAGATCCTTCCGATAGCATGAGATGTGATATCTCAATACTTCTAATACCAAACCTGAGATCCTTCCTATAACATGAGATGTGATATCCAAATCCTTATCTTCCAAACCTGAGACCCTCCCTTTACCATGAGTTGTGATATCCAACTCCTTCCCATTCCAATCCTGAGACTCTTCTGATAGCATAAGATATGATATCTCAATGCTTCTATACCAAACCTGAGATCCTTCTGATAGCATGAGATGTACCCTCCCTTTACCATGAGATGTGATATCCAACTCCTTCCCATTCCAATCCTGAGACTCTTCTGATAGCATAAGATATATCTCAATACTTCTAATACCAAACCTGAGATCCTACCTCTAACATGAAATGTGATAACCAACTCTTTCCCCTTGCAAACCTGAGAGCCTTCCTATAGCATGAGATGTGATATCCAAGCCCTTCCCATTCCAATCCTGAGACCCTTCCTATAACATGAGATGTGATATCCAACTCCTTCCCATTCCAACCTGAGACCCTTCCTATAGCATGAGATGGGTTATCCAACGCCTTCCAAATCCAATCCCGATACCCTCCCGATAGCATGAGATGTGATATCCCAATGCTTCTACCAAACCTGAGACCCATACTATGGCATGAGATGTGATATCAAACTCCTTCCCATTCTAATCCTGAGACCCTTCCTATAGCTTGAGATGTGATATCCAACTCCTTCCCATTCCAATTCTGAGACCCTTCCTATACCATGAGACTTGATATCTCAATGCTTCTAATACCAAACCTGAGACCCGTCCTATAACATGAGATGTGATATCCAAATCCTTCCCCTTCCAAACCTTAGACCCTTCCTTTATCATGAGATGTGATATCCAACTCCTTCCCATTCCAATCTTGAGACCCTTCCGATATCATGAAATGTGATATGTCAATGCTTCTAATATCAAACTTGAGACCCTCCCTATAGCATGAGATGTGATATCCAAGTCCTTCCCATTCCAATCCTGAGACCCTTCCTATAGCATGAGATGTGATATCTCAATGCTTCTAATACCAAACCTGAGACCCTTCCTATAACATGAGATGGGAATATCCAACTCCTTCCCATTCCAATCCTGAGACCCTTCCGATAGCAGAGATGTGATATCTCAATGCTTATACCAAACCTGAGATCCTTCCTATAACATGAGATGTGATATCCAACTCCTTCCCATTCCAATCCTGAGACACTTCCTATAGCATGAGAGGTGATATCTCACTGCTTATACCAAACCTGAGACCCTTCCTATAGCATGAGATGTGATATCCAACTCCTTCCCATTCCAATCCTGAGACCCTTCCTATAGCATGAGATGTGATATCTCAATGCTTCTAATATCTGTTAGGAAAGATTTCATAATTGTAGGGAATTTTCCTTCCATGTGGCAACCCCTAAACTTTTTGCTGTTGTTATTCACCTTGTTTTTGACTTTGCCAGAGAAGTGCAGCCTTCTGCCGCACTCCTCTGGGCTTTCGCTCCTTTCTTACGGGGAAACTGACATGCCCTTAAGACAGTCAGTACCGGGGAACGCTGTTTCCCGTAGTTTCTTTTATCGTGTTGCGGCTTTAGTGCAACATGACACAAGAGGGCACTGTAAGCTAAGTTACAGCTCTCTTGGGTCTCTAGCCTTCTACAGACCCTAGATACTCTTTTAGGATGGTATTTGATCGGTGCAAGTCATTCAGGGACTCGAATGGTGGCAGCGATCGTTTTGTTTATTTTGAGCTCCTTTTGGCGTTCTGAGCACGTTTTTCGCACTGAACCCAAAATGGTGGCCTGGCTCCCAAAATGGCCAGTCCACGAGGCTCCTTTGTCCTGTCCACTGACCGTCTTGCTCCCTTCACCTTCCCCAGGTCGGGCGACCCGGGGCTTTCCTTATTTGGGCATGTACTTTCCCGCGAAACGTGGTTGTTTTCGCGGGCTTCTACATGTCGTTTGTGTGCCTCCAGGGTGTGGGCTGGGATGTCTGGTCCCAATACACATCCTGGGTGCCAGAGAGTCTAGGGTGGTGTGAATGCCTGGACCACCGTGGTCCGTGATTGGTCCACGTATGGTATGTGTGTTGATGAGCGGATCTCCCATTGGCTCCCCTCCGTTTTGGCGCGAAGGGAACCGTGGATAAGAGGGAGCTGGAAACACCACTACCATGTCGATCTCCTGAGTTCTCACGAACGAAGGAATACAGGAGCCAAGTATCCTGCAACCAAGAGGCTGGACCGAGGAATCGCTGGTGACCCGCTGAAGGAATCCTCCTTTGCACTGCTGTCGTCCTGTGAAACCCTTTCCTCCTTTGATCGAACCAGAAGGCCTGTACTGGTGCTTCGACCTTTGGAATAGCAGGAACAGCTATTCCCGGCATCTTCATCAACTCCTGCCAAGTAAGCCTTCGGAAGTGTCTCTGGGCCATCCAGTTGACTGACCAGCTTACAAGGGAATCCTGCTCTGTAACTGCCGCCAGGTTGTGTTGTATTTCGAGTCCTGGTCACTCTCCCACGCTTCGTACGCTTGGCGTCCCCAGGTCTGAAGGGAGGAGTGTACATTTGGCTCGAATACACACGGCCGCTCCGTTGTCCTGCTGCGGCAACAAACTGTGCTGGTTTCGTCGATTGGGACGTCTTTTTGCTCTACACGACTACGAGGCGTTCCCTGCTCTTCTGAACCTGCCAGCTGCTGAAACTAACGTGGAGAAGCCTGGGTCTGCTTGCTTCGGGGACCGGTGAGTAGTTTAGCTAGGACCTGGTCGCCCTCCTGCAGTATCCCATTGCTTTTCCCTGCTGTGTAAAAACAGCACCCTTTTGGCCGTACTCGCGCTCTGCTTCTGCCCGCTGTGGAGGCTGCGCTTGAGTTGCGGAACCTGTTCTCCTTCTGCTGTGCACTAACCCGAACTGCCTGACTTCCTCCGAAGAGCTTCCCCTTTTGCCCGTTGGCACCGGCGTGGCAGGTACTTTGAGCACAAGGCTCCACTCTTCGCAGGGCTCGGACTTCCATCTAGTTAGGTGCCTCTGAAGGCGAACTGAGTCTAAAACGTTATCGCACTGCCTGTTTTCCTTTCCTTTCAGGTGGACTACATATTTCGTGCTTTAAACGCTTGCGACTGTGTATTTGTATATATATTGTGTTGATATGGTATGTGTTGGTTTAATATTGTAATATTGTGATTTTCTCGCTACGGTCGTTGTTTTAAAGGCCTTAAAATAAATGTGTTTATATTTTTGATATAACACCTGTTTGGAGTAGTTTGTAAGCGCTCTTGCTTTGTGTGCTCACTGCGGGCTTTCAGTCACCCTCACCCCTCTTGAGACCTAGTCTTGACCGCCGCGATCGCTACCTTGATTGGTCTGGCTTGTCCAGAGGTTACCCTGTTCCAAGTAATTAGGTTGGCCTTCTGAACTTCTGCGCCACCAGGACAGAGTTCAGAAATCCGTCTTAACAAATCAAACTTGAGACCCTCCCTATAGCATGAGATGTGATACCCAAGTCCTTCCCATTCCAATCCTGAGACACTTCCTATAGCATGAGATGTGATATCTCAATGCTTCTAATACCAAACCTGAGACTCTTCCTATAACATGAGATGGGATATCCAACTCCTTCCCATTCCAATCCTGAGACCCTTTCGATAGCAGAGATGTGATATCTCAATGTTTATACCAAACCTGAGACCCTCCCTACGGCATGAGATGTCATATACAACTCCTTCCCATTCCAATCCTGAGACCCTTCCTATAGCATTAGATGTGATATCCAACTCCTTCCATTCCAATCCTGAGACCCTTCCTATAGCATGAGATGTGATATCTCAATGCTTATAACAAAACCTGAGACCCTTCCTATAGCATGAGATGTGATATCCAACTCCTTCCCATTCCAATCCTGAGACCCTTCCTATAGCCTGAGATGTGATATCTCAATGCCTCTAATACCAAACCTGAGATCCTTCCTCTAACATGAGATGGGATATCCAACTCCTTCCCATTCCAATCCTGAGACACTTCCGATAGCGGAGATGTGATATCTCAATGTTTATACCAAACCTGAGACCCTTCCTATAACATGAGATGTGATATCCAACTCCTTCCCGTTCCAAACCTGAGACCCTTCCTTTAGCATGAGATGTGATATCCAGCTCCTTCCCATTCCAATCCTGAGACACTTCCGATAGCATGATGTGATATCCCAATGCTACTAATATCAACACTGAGACCCTCCCTATAGCATGATATGTGATATCTAAGTCCTTCCCATTCCAATCCTGAGACCCTTCCTATAGCATGAGATGTGATATCTCAATGCTTATCCTTGATTCCTGTAGTAAATTGATTTCCTTTGCAGGCCGACTCCTGTCATGAATGCCTTGTCTGCATGCATTCTCTCCTGGCCATTCTCTCACCGTGGCTATTTGCCTACCCCCTTCCTCTCTCAGTGGATGGACTTCTCCATCCTAGCCTCCTACCACTCAACTCCGCCTACTTGGAGAATTCAACATGAACCTGTATGCTTCCTGACCTGGACTTTTACGAGATCTGCAACTCTTCATGTCGCTGGCCCTACACACAGCAGGGAATACTCAGGATTTTCTGATCTTAGACCTCCCCCTCTGTAACCCTCTCAACAATCCTCTCCCGTGGTGATCAAGTTCTCATCTCCAAAGAGGGCTAACTGCCAGCTGTTCCTCCTCAGAGGAGTTCTCCCTTTCTGTCCCTGCTCCCTGCACCGTTTCGCGTTGCAAACACTCGCTTCCCTGCTCTCTGGTTTAGACGCTTTTCCTTCTCAGAGGCCTTCTTCCTTTCTGCCCTTTTCGCGTTGCAAGTACTCGCTTCCCAGCTCTCTGGTTTAGACGTGTGTTCCCTGCCTTCTCTCCTCTTCCCGCTGCCTTCAAATCAAAAAATGAGCTCCAAAAGATACACAGTGCTCAGAATGCTCTATAACACCCATTATTCAACATATAGCCGTAACCCGCTAGACGTATTGAAACGTGCTAAAAACTAGCAAAAATAGCTAGAAAATGTACTTCCCTCGCGTTTTTGTAAATGCGAATTCTGGTGGGTTCCCATGTTGTATGTAGTGTCCGTGCGTTTGTTGTCGAATCCTGAAGTTTTTAACCACTGTTCTCCCATACTAGGGAGGGGGGGTCAACGTCTACTGCTGTTCACAGGCTGAATGTATACGGCTGAAATCTTCAAGGCATTATCAGCTTTCCTGACTGTTTTGGAACGTGTATTTGCCATCTGTTAATGCAGTCGCCCTGTGTTCATCGTCCCTTCTACTTTACAGGCTGCACTCCCCTGGTGATCAAATTCTCCTCTCCAGAGCAGGCTGACTACCAGCTGCTCCTCCTCATAGGCGTTCATCCTTTCTGTCCCTGCTCCCTGCACCGTTTCGCGTTGCATGTACTCGCTTCCCAGCTATCTGGTTTAGATGCGTGTTCCCTGCCTTCTCTCCTCTTCCTACAGCCTTCCAATGAGCTCCACAAGATACAGTGTTCAGAATGCTTTATAACACCCATTATTCAACATATAGCTGTAACCCGCTAGACGTATTGAAACGTGCCAAAAAACGAGCAGAAACAGCTAGAAAATGTACTTTCCTCGCGTTTTGGTAAATGCGAATTCTGGTGGATTCCCATTTTGTACTCTGTTCGTGCGTTTGTTCAGTCGAATCCTGGTCTTTTGAACCACTCTTCTCCCATACAAGGGAGGGTCAAAATGTGTTGTTCACAGGCTGAATTTATACTGCTGAAATGCTCGGACATCAAGGTCGGGTTCTTCCAGGAAATGGCAGATGTCAGATGAGTGTTTGAAACTGAGTTGAGAGTGGGGAGGGGTACAAATCAGTATCCTTGCGGAGGTGTAGAAGGAGCCTGACCTAGGGCACATGAGGAAGGAGAGAGGAAAGGAAGCAGAAGAAGGGAGAGAAAAGACAGCAGGAGTGCATTATCAATCCGGGAGCTAGGAGTGGTGAGAAGGTTAGACGGGGAGGTCTGAGTCTCAGGATTTGAATGGGAAGTTCGATATCACATGTCATGCTATAGAAAGCGTCTCAGGATTGGAATGGGAAGGAGTTGGATATGATATCTCTTGTTATAGGGAGGGTCTCAGGTTTGGTATTAGAAGCACTGAGATATCAAATCACATCCTTTAGGAAGGGACTCGAGTTTGGTATTTTAAGAAGTGAGATAGTAAATCTCATCCTATCGGAAGCGTCTCGGGTTTGGTATTGGAAGAAATGAGATTTCAAATCTCGGGCTGTGGGAATGGTCTCGGGTATGGTATTGGAAGGTGTGAGAAATCACATTCATGCTACAGGAAGGGTCACAAGTTTTGAATGGGAAGGAGTTGGATTTCACATATACTACGGGAAGGGCCTCAGGTTTGGTATTAGAAGCATAGAGATATCACATCTCATGTTATAGGAAAAGTCTCGATTGGAATGGGAAGGAGTTGGATATCACATCTCATGCTATAGGAAGGGTCTCAGGTTCTAATGGGAAGGAGTTGGATATCACATCTCATGTTATAGGAAGGGTCTCAGGATTGGAATGGGAAGGACTTGGATATCACATCTCATGCTATAGGAAGGCTCTCAGGTTTGCAAGGGGAAAGAGTTGGATATCACATTTCATGTTAGAGGTAGGATCTCAGGTTTGGTATTAGAAGTATTGAGATATCACATCTCATGCTATCAGAAGAGTCTCAGGATTGGAATGGGAAGGAGTTGGATATCACATCTCATGGTAAACGGAGGGTCTCAGGTTTGGAAGATAAGGATTTGGATATCACATCTCATGTTATAGGAAGGATCTCAGGTTTGGTATTAGAAGTATTGAGATATCACATCTCATGCTATCGGAAGGATCTCAGGTTTGGTATTAGAAGTATTGAGATATCACATCTCATGCTATAGGAAGGGTCTCAGGATTGGAATGGGAAGGAGTTGGATATCACATCTCATGCTAAAGGAAGGGTCTCAGGTTTGGAACGGGAAGGAGTTGGATATCACATCTCATGTTATAGGAAGGGTCTCAGGTTTGGTATAAACATTGAGATATCACATCTCTGCTATCGGAAGTGTCTCAGGATTGGAATGGGAAGGAGTTGGATATCCCATCTCATGTTATAGGACGGGTCTCAGGTTTTTTATTAGAATCATTGAGATATCATATTGCATGCTGTAGGAAGGGTCTAAGGATTGGAATGGGAAGGACTTGGATATCACATCTCATGCTATAGATAGGCTCTCAGGTTTGGAAAGTGAAGGAGTTGGATATCACATTTCATGTTAGAGGAAGGATCTCAGGTTTGGTATTAGAGGCATTGAGATATCACATCTCAGGCTATAGGAAGGGTCTCAGGATTGGAATGGGAAGGAGTTGGATATCACATCTCATGCTATAGGAAGGGTCTCAGGTTTGGTATAAGCATTGAGATATCACATCTCATGCTATAGGAAGGGTCTCAGGATTGGAATGGAAGGAGTTGGATATCACATCTCATGTTATAGGAAGGATCTCAGGTTTGGTATTAGAAGCATTGAGACATCACATTTCATGCTATAGGAAGGGTCTCAGGATTGGAATGGGAAGGAGTTGGATATCACATCTCATGCTATAGGAAGGGTCTCAGGATTGGAATGGGAAGGAGTTGAATATGACATCTCATGCCGTAGGAAGGGTCTCAGGTTTGGTATAAACATTGAGATATCACATCTCTGCTATCAAAAGGGTCTCAGGATTGGAATGGGAAGGAGTTGGATATCCCATCTCATGTAATAGGAAGAGTCTCAGGTTTGGTATTAGAAGCATTGAGATATCACATCTCATGCTATAGGAAGTGTCTCAGGATTGGAATGGGAAGGACTTGGATATCACATCTCATGCTATAGGTAGGGTCTCAAGTTTGATATTAGAAGCATTGGGATATCACATCTCATGCTATAGGAAGGGTCTGAGGATTGGAATGGGAAGGAGTTGGATATCACATCTCATTCTATGGGAAGGGTCTCAGGTTTGGTATAAGCATTGAGATATCACATCTCTGCTATCGGAAGTGTCTCAGGATTGGAATGGGAAGGAGTTGGATATCCCATCTCATGTTATAGGACGGGTCTCAGGTTTTTTATTAGAATCATTGAGATATCATATTGCATGCTGTAGGAAGGGTCTAAGGATTGGAATGGGAAGGACTTGGATATCACATCTCATGCTATAGATAGGCTCTCAGGTTTGGAAAGTGAAGGAGTTGGATATCAAATTTCATGTTAGAGGAAGGATCTCAGGTTTGGTATTAGAGGCATTGAGATATCACATCTCAGGCTATAGGAAGGGTCTCAGGATTGGAATGGGAAGGAGTTGGATATCACATCTCATGCTATAGGAAGGGTCTCAGGTTTGGTATAAGCATTGAGATATCACATCTCATGCTATAGGAAGTGTCTCAGGATTGGAATGGAAGGAGTTGGATATCACATCTCATGTTATAGGAAGGATCTCAGGTTTGGTATTAGAAGCATTGAGACATCACATCTCATGCTATAGGAAGGGTCTCAGGATTGGAATGGGAAGGAGTTGGATATCACATCTCATGCTATAGGAAGGGTCTCAGGATTGGAATGGGAAGGAGTTGAATATGACATCTCATGCCGTAGGAAGGGTCTCGGGTTTGGTATAAACATTGAGATATCACATCTCTGCTATCAAAAGGGTCTCAGGATTGGAATGGGAAGGAGTTGGATATCCCATCTCATGTTATAGGAAGAGTCTCAGGTTTGGTATTAGAAGCATTGAGATATCACATCTCATGCTATAGGAAGTGTCTCAGGATTGGAATGGGAAGGACTTGGATATCACATCTCATGCTATAGGTAGGGTCTCAAGTTTGATATTAGAAGCATTGGGATATCACATCTCATGCTATAGGAAGGGTCTGAGGATTGGAATGGGAAGGAGTTGGATATCACATCTCATTCTATGGGAAGGGTCTCAGGTTTGGTATAAGCAGTGAGATATCACATCTCATGCTATAGGAAGTGTCTCAGGATTGGAATGGGAAGGAGTTGGATATCACATCTCATGTTATAGGAAGGATCTCAGGTTTGGTATAAGCATTGAGATATCACATCTCTGCTATCGGAAGGGTCTCAGGATTGGAATGGGAAGGAGTTGGATATTCCCATCTCATGTTATAGGAAGGGTCTCAGGTTTGGTATTAGAAGCATTGAGATATCACATCTCATGCTATAGGAAGGGTCTCAGGATTGGAATGGGAAGGACTTGGATATCACATCTCATGCTATAGGGAGGGTCTCAAGTTTGATATTAGAAGCTTTGAGATATCACATCTCATGATATCGGAAGGGTCTCAGGATTGGAATGGGAAGGAATTGGATATCACATCTCATGATAAAGGAAGGGTCTAAGGTTTGGAAGGGGAAGGATTTGGATATCACATCTCATGTTATATTACGGGTCTCAGGTTTGGTATTAGAAGCATTGAGATATCAAGTCTCATAGTATAGGAAGGGTCTCAGAATTGGAATGGGAAGGAGTTGGATATCACATCTCAAGCTATAGGAAGGGTCTCAGGATTGGAATGGGAAGGACTTGGATATCACATCTCATGCTAAAGGGAGGGTCTCAGGTTTGGAAGGGGAAGGATTTGGATATCACATCTCATGTTATAGGAAGGATCTCAGGTTTGGTATTAGAAGCATTGAGCTATCACATCTCATGCTATCGGAAGGATCTCAGGTTTGGTATTAGAAGCATTGAGATATCACATCTCATGCTATCAGAAGAGTCTCAGGATTAGAATAGGAAGGAGTTGGATATCACATCTCATGCTAAAGGGAGGGTCTCAGGTTTGGAAGGGGAAGGATTTGGATATCACATCTCATGTTATCGGAAGGATCTCACGTTTGGTATTAGAAGTATTGAGATATCATATCTCATGCTATAGGAAGGGTCTCAGGATTGGAATGGGAAGGAGTTGGATATCACATATCATGCTATAGGGAGGGTCTCAGTTTTGATATTAGAAGCATTGAGATATCACATCTCATGCTATCGGAAGTGTCTCAGGATTGGAATGGGAAGGAGCTGGATATCACATCTCATGCTAAAGGAAGGGTCTCAGGTTTGGAACGGGAAGGATTTGGATATCCAGGAAAGAGAGAATGCATGCAGACAAGGCATTCGTGAGAGGAGTCTGCCTGCAAAGGAAAGCAATTTACTACAGGAATCAAGGATACTCCCCCTCAAGAACGGTTGGATCTGGGCATGGAGAGGAACTTGTCATCAGGGAGGAAAGTGTCAGAGCTCGAGACAGCGCTGGCCGTCATCCATGTCTCGGTTAGACCAAGGACATCAAGGTCGGGTTCTTCCAGGAAATGGCAGATGTCAGATGAGTGTTTGAAACTGAGTGAGTTGAGAGTGGGGAGGGGTACAAATCAGTAATCCTTGCGGAGGTGTAGAAGGAGCGTGACCTAGGGCACATGAGGAAGGAGAGAGGAAAGGAAGCAGAAGAAGGGAGAGAAAAGAGCAGGAGTGCATTATCAATCCGGGAGCTAGGAGTGGTGAGAAGGTTAGACGGGGAGGTCTGAGTCTCAGGATTTGAATGGGAAGTTCGATATCACATGTCATGCTATAGGAAGCGTCTCAGGATTGGAATGGGAAGGAGTTGGATATGATATCTCTTGTTATAGGGAGGGTCTCAGGTTTGGTATTAGAAGCACTGAGATATCAAATCACATCCTTTAGGAAGGGACTCGAGTTTGGTATTTTAAGGAGTGAGATAGTAAATCTCATCCTATCGGAAGGGTCTCGGGTTTGGTATTGGAAGAAATGAGATTTCAAATCTCGGGCTGTGGGAATGGTCTCGGGTATGGTATTGGAAGGTGTGAGAAATCACATTTCATGCTACAGGAAGGGTCACAAGTTTTGAATGGGAAGGAGTTGGATTTCACATATACTACGGGAAGGGCCTCAGGTTTGGTATTAGAAGCATAGAGATATCACATCTCATGTTATAGGAAAAGTCTCGATTGGAATGGGAAGGAGTTGGATATCACATCTCATGCTATAGGAAGGGTATCAGGTTGGAATGGGAAGGAGTTGGATATCACATCTCATGTTATAGGAAGGGTGTCAGGATTGGAATGGGAAGGACTTGGATATCACATCTCATGCTATAGGAAGGCTCTCAGGTTTGCAAGGGGAAAGAGTTGGATATCACATTTCATGTTAGAGGTAGGATCTCAGGTTTGGTATTAGAAGTATTGAGATATCACATCTCATGCTATCAGAAGGATCTCAGGTTTGGTATAGAAGAATTGAGATATCATATCTTATGCTATCAGAAGAGTCTCAGGATTGGAATGGGAAGGAGTTGGATATCACATCTCATGGTAAAGGGAGGGTCTCAGGTTTGGAAGATAAGGATTTGGATATCAAATCTCATGTTATAGGAAGGATCTCAGGTTTGGTATTAGAAGTATTGAGATATCACATCTCATGCTATCGGAAGGATCTCAGGTTTGGTATAGAAGCATTGAGATATCATATCTTATGCTATCAGAAGGGTCTCAGGATTGGAATGGGAAGGAGTTGGATATCACATCTCATGCTAAAGGGAGGGTCTCAGGTTTGGAAGGGGAAGGAATTGGATATCACATCTCATGTTATAGGATGGATCTCAGGTTTGGTATTAGAAGTATTGAGATATCACATCTCATGTTATCGGAAGGATCTCAGGTTTGGTATTAGAAGTATTGAGATATCACATCTCATGCTATAGGAAGGGTCTCAGGATTGGAATGGGAAGGAGTTGGATATCACATCTCATGCTAAAGGAAGGGTCTCAGGTTTGGAACGGGAAGGAGTTGGATATCACATCTCATGTTATAGGAAGGGTCTCGGGTTTGGTATAAACATTGAGATATCACATCTCTGCTATCGGAAGTGTCTCAGGATTGGAATGGGAAGGAGTTGGATATCCCATCTCATGTTATAGGACGGGTCTCAGGTTTTTTATTAGAATCATTGAGATATATTGCATGCTGTAGGAAGGGTCTAAGGATTGGAATGGGAAGGACTTGGATATCACATCTCATGCTATAGATAGGCTCTCAGGTTTGGAAAGTGAAGGAGTTGGATATCACATTTCATGTTAGAGGAAGGATCTCAGGTTTGGTATTAGAGGCATTGAGATATCACATCTCAGGCTATAGGAAGGGTCTCAGGATTGGAATGGGAAGGAGTTGGATATCACATCTCATGCTATAGGAAGGGTCTCAGGTTTGGTATAAGCATTGAGATATCACATCTCATGCTATAGGAAGGGTCTCAGGATTGGAATGGAAGGAGTTGGATATCACATCTCATGTTATAGGAAGGATCTCAGGTTTGGTATTAGAAGCATTGAGACATCACATCTCATGCTATAGGAAGGGTCTCAGGATTGAAATGGGAAGGAGTTGGATATCACATCTCTGCTATCAAAAGGGTCTCAGGATTGGAATGGGAAGGAGTTGGATATCCCATCTCATGTTATAGGAAGAGTCTCAGGTTTGGTATTAGAAGCATTGAGATATCACATCTCATGCTATAGGAAGTGTCTCAGGATTGGAATGGGAAGGACTTGGATATCACATCTCATGCTATAGGTAGGGTCTCAAGTTTGATATTAGAAGCATTGGGATATCACATCTCATGCTATAGGAAGGGTCTGAGGATTGGAATGGGAAGGAGCTGGATATCACATCTCATGCTATGGGAAGGTTCTCAGGTTTGGTATAAGCAGTGAGATATCACATCTCATGCTATAGGAAGTGTCTCAGGATTGGAATGGGAAGGAGTTGGATATTCCCATCTCATGTTATACGAAGGGTCTCAGGTTTGGTATTAGAAGCATTGAGATATCACATCTCATGCTATAGGAAGGGTCTCAGGATTGGAATGGGAAGGACTTGGATATCACATCTCATGCTATAGGGAGGGTCTCAAGTTTGATATTAGAAGCTTTGAGATATCACATCTCATGATATCGGAAGGGTCTCAGGATTGGAATGGGAAGGAGTTGGATATCACATCTCATGATAAAGGAAGGGTCTAAGGTTTGGAAGGGGAAGGATTTGGATATCACAACTCATGTTATATTACGGGTCTCAGGTTTGGTATTAGAAGCATTGAGATATCAAGTCTCATAGTATAGGAAGGGTCTCAGAATTGGAATGGGAAGGAGTTGGATATCACATCTCAAGCTATAGGAAGGGTCTCAGGATTGGAATGGGAAGGACTTGGATATCACATCTCATGCTATAGGAAGGCTCTCAGGTTTGGAAGGGGAAAGAGTTGGATATCACATTTCATGTTAGAGGTAGGATCTCAGGTTTGGTATTAGAGGCATTGAGATATCACATCTCATGCTATCAGAAGGGTCTCAGGAATGGAATGGGAAGGAGTTGGATATCACATCTCATGCTAAAGGGAGGGTTTTAGGTTTGGAAGGGGAAGGATTTGGATATCACATCTCATGTTAGAGGAAGGATCTCAGGTTTGGTATTAGAAGAATTGAGATATCACATCTCATGCTATCGGAAGGATCTCAGGTTTGGTATTAGAAGCATTGAGATATCACATCTCATGCTATCAGAAGAGTCTCAGGATTGGAATAGGAAGGAGTTGGATGTCACATCTCATGCTAAAGGGAGGGTCTCAGGTTTGGAAGGGGAAGGATTTGGATATCACATCTCATGTTATCGGAAGGATCTCACGTTTGGTATTAGAAGTATTGAGATATCATATCTCATGCTATAGGAAGGGTCTCAGGATTGGAATGGGAAGGAGTTGGATATCACATCTCATGCTATAGGGAGGGTCTCAGGATTGGAATGGGAAGGACTTAGATATCACATATCATGCTATAGGGAGGGTCTCAGTTTTGATATTAGAAGCATTGAGATATCACATCTCATGCTATCGGAAGTGTCTCAGAATTGGAATGGGAAGGAGCTGGATATCACATCTCATGCTAAAGGAAGGGTTTCAGGTTTGGAACGGGAAGGATTTGGATATCCAGGAAAGAGAGAATGCATGCAGACAAGGCATTCGTGAGAGGAGTCTGCCTGCAAAGGAAAGCAATTTACTACAGGAATCAAGGATACTCCCCCTCAAGAACGGTTGGATCTGGGCATGGAGAGGAACTTGTCATCAGGGAGGAAAGTTTCAGAGCTCGAGACAGCGCTGGCCGTCATCCATGTCTCGGTTAGACCAAGGACATCAAGGTCGGGTTCTTCCAGGAAATGGCAGATGTCAGATGAGTGTTTGAAACTGAGTGAGTTGAGAGTGGGGAGGGGTACAAATCAGTAATCCTTGCGGAGGTGTAGAAGGAGCCTGACCTAGGGCACATGAGGAAGGAGAGAGGAAAGGAAGCAGAAGAAGGGAGAGAAAAGAGCAGGAGTGCATTATCAATCCGGGAGCGAGGAGTGGTGAGAAGGTTAGACGGGGAGGTCTGAGTCTCAGGATTTGAATGGGAAGTTCGATATCACATGTCATGCTATAGGAAGCGTCTCAGGATTGGAATGGGAAGGAGTTGGATATGATATCTCTTGTTATAGGGAGGGTCTCAGGTTTGGTATTAGAAGCACTGAGATATCAAATCACATCCTTTAGGAAGGGACCGAGTTTGGTATTTTAAGGAGTGAGATAGTAAATCTCATCCTATCGGAAGGGTCTCGGGTATGGTATTGGAAGGTGTGAGAAATCACATTTCATGCTACAGGAAGGGTCACAAGTTTTGAATGGGAAGGAGTTGGATTTCACATATACTACGGGAAGGGCCTCAGGTTTGGTATTAGAAGCATAGAGATATCACATCTCATGTTATAGGAAAAGTCTTGATTGGAATGGGAAGGAGTTGGATATCACATCTCATGCTATAGGAAGGGTCTCAGGTTGGAATGGGAAGGAGTTGGATATCACATCTCATGTTATAGGAAGGGTCTCAGGATTGGAATGGGAAGGACTTGGATATCACATCTCATGCTATAGGAAGGCTCTCAGGTTTGCAAGGGGAAAGAGTTGGATATCACATTTCATGTTAGAGGTAGGATCTCAGGTTTGGTATTAGAAGTATTGAGATATCACATCTCATGCTATCAGAAGGATCTCAGGTTTGGTATAGAAGCATTGAGATATCATATCTTATGCTATCAGAAGAGTCTCAGGATTGGAATGGGAAGGAGTTGGATATCACATCTCATGGTAAAGGGAGGATCTCAGGTTTGGATGATAAGGATTTGGATATCACATCTCATGTTATAGGAAGGATCTCAGGTTTGGTATTAGAAGTATTGAGATATCACATCTCATGCTATCGGAAGGATCTCAGGTTTGGTATAGAAGCCTTGAGATATCATATCTTATGCTATCAGAAGGGTCTCAGGATTGGAATGGGAAGGAGTTGGATATCACATCTCATGCTAAAGGGAGGGTCTCAGGTTTGGAATGGGAAGGATTTGGATATCACATCTCATGTTATAGGATGGATCTCAGGTTTGGTATTAGAAGTATTGAGATATCACATCTCATGTTATCGGAAGGATCTCAGGTTTGGTATTAGAAGTATTGAGATATCACATCTCATGCTATAGGAAGGGTCTCAGGATTGGAATGGGAAGGAGTTGGATATCACATCTCATGCTAAATGAAGGGTCTCAGGTTTGGAACGGGAAGGAGTTGGATATCACATCTCATGTTATAGGAAGGGTCTCAGGTTTGGTATAAACATTGAGATATCACATCTCTGCTATCGGAAGTGTCTCAGGATTGGAATGGGAAGGAGTTGGATATCCCATCTCATGTTATAGGATGGGTCTCAGGTTTTTTATTAGAATCATTGAGATATCATATTGCATGCTGTAGGAAGGGTCTAAGGATTGGAATGGGAAGGACTTGGATATCACATCTCATGCTATAGATATGCTCTCAGGTTTGGAAAGTGAAGGAGTTGGATATCACATTTCATGTTAGAGGAAGGATCTCAGGTTTGGTATTAGAGGCATTGAGATATCACATCTCAGGCTATAGGAAGGGTCTCAGGATTGGAATGGGAAGGAGTTGGATATCACATCTCATGCTATAGGAAGGGTCTCAGGTTTGGTATAAGCATTGAGATATCACATCTCATGCTATAGGAAGGGTCTCAGGATTGGAATGGAAGGAGTTGGATATCACATCTCATGTTATAGGAAGGATCTCAGGTTTGGTATTAGAAGCATTGAGACATCACATCTCATGCTATAGGAAGGGTCTCAGGATTGGAATGGGAAGGAGTTGGATATCACATCTCATGCTATAGGAAGGGTCTCAGGATTGGAATGGGAAGGACTTGGATATGACATCTCATGCCGTAGGAAGGGTCTCAGGTTTGGTATAAACATTGAGATATCACATCTCTGCTATCAAAAGGGTCTCAGGATTGGAATGGGAAGGAGTTGGATATCCCATCTCATGTTATAGGAAGAGTCTCAGGATTGGTATTAGAAGCATTGAGATATCACATCTCATGCTATAGGAAGTGTCTCAGGATTGGAATGGGAAGGACTTGGATATCACATCTCATGCTATAGGTAGGGTCTCAAGTTTGATATTAGAAGCATTGGGATATCACATCTCATGCTATAGGAAGGGTCTGAGGATTGGAATGGGAAGGAGCTGGATATCACATCTCATGCTATGGGAAGGTTCTCAGGTTTGGTATAAGCAGTGAGATATCACATCTCATGCTATAGGAAGTGTCTCAGGATTGGAATGGGAAGGAGTTGGATATTCCCATCTCATGTTATAGGAAGGGTCTCAGGTTTGGTATTAGAAGCATTGAGATATCACATCTCATGCTATAGGAAGGGTCTCAGGATTGGAATGGGAAGGACTTGGATATCACATCTCATGCTATAGGGAGGGTCTCAAGTTTGATATTAGAAGCTTTGAGATATCACATCTCATGATATCGGAAGGGTCTCAGGATTGGAATGGGAAGGAGTTGGATATCACATCTCATGATAAAGGAAGGGTCTAAGGTTTGGAAGGGGAAGGATTTGGATATCACATCTCATGTTATATTACGGGTCTCAGGTTTGGTATTAGAAGCATTGACATATAGAGTCTCATAGTATAGGAAGGGTCTCAGAATTGGAATGGGAAGGAGTTGGATATCACATCTCAAGCTATAGGAAGGGTCTCAGGATTGGAATGGGAAGGACTTGGATATCACATCTCATGCTATAGGAAGGCTCTCAGGTTTGGAAGGGGAAAGAGTTGGATATCACATTTCATGTTAGAGGTAGGATCTCAGGTTTGGTATTAGAGGCATTGAGATATCACATCTCATGCTATCAGAAGGGTCTCAGGAATGGAATGGGAAGGAGTTGGATATCACATCTCATGCTAAAGGGAGGGTTTTAGGTTTGGAAGGGGAAGGATTTGGATATCACATCTCATGTTATAGGAAGGATCTCAGGTTTGGTATTAGAAGCATTGAGATATCACATCTCATGCTATCGGAAGGATCTCAGGTTTGGTATTAGAAGCATTGAGATATCACATCTCATGCTATAGGAAGGGTCTCAGGATTGGAATGGGAAGGACTTGGATATCACATCTCATGCTATAGGGAGGGTCTCAAGTTTGATATTAGAAGCTTTGAGATATCACATCTCATGATATCTGAAGGGTCTCAGGATTGGAATGGGAAGGAGTTGGATATCACATCTCATGATAAAGGAAGGGTCTAAGGTTTGGAAGGGGAAGGATTTGGATATCACATCTCATGTTATATTACGGGTCTCAGGTTTGGTATTAGAAGCATTGAGATATCAAGTCTCATAGTATAGGAAGGGTCTCAGAATTGGAATGGGAAGGATTTGGATATCACATCTCAAGCTATAGGAAGGGTCTCAGGATTGGAATGGGAAGGACTTGGATATCACATCTCATGCTATAGGAAGGCTCTCAGGTTTGGAAGGGGAAAGAGTTGGATATCACATTTCATGTTAGAGGTAGGATCTCAGGTTTGGTATTAGAGGCATTGAGATATCACATCTCATGCTATCAGAAGAGTCTCAGGATTGGAATAGGAAGGAGTTGGATATCACATCTCATGCTAAAGGGAGGGTCTCAGGTTTGGAAGGGGAAGGATTTGGATATCACATCTCATGTTATCGGAAGGATCTCACGTTTGGTATTAGAAGTATTGAGATATCATATCTCATGCTATAGGAAGGGTCTCAGGATTGGAATGGGAAGGAGTTGGATATCACATCTCATGCTATAGGGAGGGTCTCAGGATTGGAATGGGAAGGACTTAGATATCACATATCATGCTATAGGGAGGGTCTCAGTTTTGATATTAGAAGCATTGAGATATCACATCTCATGCTATCGGAAGTGTCTCAGGATTGGAATGGGAAGGAGCTGGATATCACATCTCATGCTAAAGGAAGGGTCTCAGGTTTGGAACGGGAAGGATTTGGATATCCAGGAAAGAGAGAATGCATGCAGACAAGGCATTCGTGAGAGGAGTCTGCCTGCAAAGGAAAGCAATTTACTACAGGAATCAAGGATACTCCCCCTCAAGAACGGTTGGATCTGGGCATGGAGAGGAACTTGTCATCAGGGAGGAAAGTTTCAGAGCTCGAGACAGCGCTGGCCGTCATCCATGTCTCGGTTAGACCAAGGACATCAAGGTCGGGTTCTTCCAGGAAATGGCAGATGTCAGATGAGTGTTTGAAACTGAGTGAGTTGAGAGTGGGGAGGGGTACAAATCAGTAATCCTTGCGGAGGTGTAGAAGGAGCCTGACCTAGGGCTGTTAGGAAAGATTTCGTAATTGTAGGGAATTTTCCTTCCATGTGGCAACCCCTAAACTTTTTGCTATTGTTTTTAACCTTGTTGTTGACTTTGCCAGAGAAGTACAGCCTTCTGCCGCACTTCTCTGGGCTTTCGCTCCTTTCTTACGGGGAAACTGACATGCCCTTAAGACAGTCAGTACCGGGGAACGTGGTTTCCCGTAGTTTCTTTTATCGTGTTGCGGCTTTAGTGCAACATGACACAAGAGGGCACTGTAAGCTAAGTTACAGCTCTCTTGGGTCTCTAGCCTTCTACAGACCCTAGATACTCTTTTAGGATGGTATTTGATCGGTGCAAGTCATTCAGGGACTCGAATGGTGGCAGCGATCGTTTTGTTTATTTTTGAGCTCCTTTTGGCGTTCTGAGCACGTTTTTGCACTGAACCCAAAATGGTGGCCTGGCTCCCAAAATGGCCAGGCCGCGAGGCTCCTTTGTCCTGTCCACTGTCCATCTTGCTCCCTTCACCTTCCCCAGGTCCGGCGACCCGGGGCCTTCCTTATTTGGGCATGTACTTTCCCGCGAAACGTGGTTGCTTTCGCGGGCTTCTACATGTCGTTTGTGTGCCTCCAGGGTGTGGGCTGGGATGTCTGGTCCCAATACACATCCTGGGTGCCAGAGAGTCTAGGGTGGTGTGAATGCCTGGGACCACCGTGGTCCGTGATTGGTCCACGTATGGTATGTGTTTTGATGAGCGGATCTCCCATTGGCTCCCCTCCGTTTTGGCGCGAAGGGAACCGTGGATAAGAGGGGGCTGGAAACACCACTACCATGTCGATCTCCTGAGTTCTCACGAACGAAGGAATACAGGAGCCAAGCATCCTGCAACTACGAGGCTGGACCGAGGAATCGCTGGTGACCCGCTGAAGGAATCCTCCTTTGCACTGCTGTCGTCCGGAGAGCCCCTGTCCTCCTTTGATCGAACCAGAAGGCCTGTACTGGTGCTTCGACCTTTGGAATAGCAGGAACAGCTATTCCCGGCATCTTCAACCATCTCCTGCCAAGTAAGCCTTCGGAAGCGTCTCTGGGCCATCCAGTTGACTGACCAGCTTACCAAGGGGTTTGGCTCTGCAAACGCCGCGAGGTTGTGTCGTATTGCGAGTCCTTGTCACTCTCCCACGCTTCGTACGCTTGGCGTCCCCAGGTCTGGAGGGAGGAGTGTTCGTTTGGCTCGAATACGCACGGCCGCTCCGTTGTCCTGTGCGGCAACAAAACTGTGCTGGTTTCGTCGATTGGGACGTCTTTTTGCTCTACACGACTACAAAGCGTTCCCTGCTCTTCTGAACCTGCCAGCTGCTGAAACTATCGTGGAGAAGCCTGGGTCTGCTTGCTTCAGGGACCGGTGAGTAGTTTAACTAGGATCTGGTCGCCCTCCTGCAGTATCCCATTGCTTTTCCTTGCTGTGTAAAAACAGCACCCTTTTGCCGCGCTCGCGCTCTGCTTCTGCCCGACTGTGGAGGCTGCGCTTGAGTTGCGGAACCTGTTCTTCTTCTGCTGTGCACTAACCCGAACTGCCTGACTTCCTCCGAAGAGCTTCCCCTTGTGCCCGTCGGCACCGGCGTGGCAGGTACTTTGAGCGCAAGGCTCCACTCTTCGTAGGGCTCGGACTTCCATCTAGTTAGGTGCCTATGAAGGCGAACTGAGTCGAAAGCATTATCGCACTGCCTGTTTTCCTTTCCTTTCAGGTGGACTACATATTTCGTGCTTTAAACGCTTGCGACTGTGTATTTGTATATATATTGTGTTGATTTGGTATGTGTTGGCTTAATACTGTGTTATTGTGATTTTTTCTCGCTACGGTCGTTGTTTTAAAGGCCTTAAAATAAATGTGTTTATATTTTTGATATAACAACTGTTTGGAGTAGTTTGTAAGCGCTCTTGCTTTGTGTGCTCATTGCGGGCTTTCAGTCACCCTCACCCCTCTTGAGACCTAGTCTTGACCGCCGCGATCGCTACCTTGATTGGTCTGGCTTGTCCAGAGGTTACCCTGTTCCAAGTAATTAGGTTGGCCTTCTGAACTTCTGCGCCACCAGGACAGAGTTCAGAAATCCGTCTTAACAAATTGGTGTACAGCGGTGGGATACGACTGAAGGTATCCAGTGTTGCGCTCGAACTAAGGCATTTCAGGTTATTCCAAACAGTACACGTAGTGAATTGTTATAGTATAACTTTAAAAAGGCCATAGTCCTATCATACAGTATGGAAACAAATACGTTGTTAACTTTAAATGCTTCCAAGTCAGAAACATTGAAAAAGATGTGTGCGGAGAGAGGTGTTTCCTCTCAAGGCACTAAATTGGAAATGATCCAAAGAATCGTGGCGTGGCAAGAAGCGCAGCTTGACGCTATAACTTCCAAGGACAGTGCAGAAGGTGGTGGGGCTGCTCTCACTGGCAGAACCGACGGTTCTGCCGCTGCACTGATCCATCGCGACCACGAGGACAGGGAGGACGAGCTGTCTAATGTTTCCTCTGCCAGTGTTGATGGGGAGGCTATGCTTGAATTCAAGAAGCAAGAGCTGCGGTTGAGGCAGCAGGAGCTTGAATTCAGCATAGCCAAACTGAAAATCGAACAGGCAGAAAAACAGAAAGACAGGGATCACCAGTTGGAACTGGCCAAGCTTCAGGTTGCAAATGGGTCCAAGGGTCCTGGACATGGTTCTGGGGCTTCCTCTCATCCACGGTTTCCAAAAGATCTGCTCAGTGTGTATGAAGAGAGGAATGACATTATGGACTGGCTGAATGCGTTTGAGTATGCATGCGAGGTCCAGAAAGTTGACAGTGCTGATAAGATTGCGTGGTTGCTCAGTAGACTGCCCCATTCTGGCTGTAGTGCCATTATGGAAATGTCGAAGGCTGAGCGGGCTGATTTCGCAATGTTAAAGCAGACTCTCATTTTAAAGTTTGGGAAGACTCCGGCCCAATATTTAAAGCGTTTTCGAGAGTATAAGAAAAAGGAAGGTGGTACTTGGGTATCTTATGTCGCTGAATCTTTGAAAAACTTAACTGGCTGGGTTGAAGGTTATAAGGTTTCTACCTTCGAAGGCATGATCAATCTGGTCATGCTGGAACACATTTTTGCTTCTTCTTCCCCGGAGCTTAAGCAGCATTTGGCCGATTCGAAGGAGATAGATCCTAAGAAGCTGGCCATTGCAGCAGACTTATGGGTGTCACATCGAGTGTCCCATAAGGACAAAACTCATCCTGGTAAGCAGGAGGAGGGGAAAAAGTCCAAAGATATGGAGGGTGGGGAATCTGCTAAATCTTCCTCCCAAAAGGGCCACAAAAAGAAAAACAAGGGTAAGACACAAGAGAACTCACAGGGTAGTGGAGGTGCGCCTCCGAAACAGAACTCTGGTTACAATAAGCCTCCCTACGTAAACAGACCCACTGGGGCTTGTTTTTCTTGTGGAGCAACTGACCATGTGAAGGGGGATCCCCGTTGTAAGGTTAGACCTTTGGGGGTCCACTCCGCTAATCTGGCCTTCTCCTCCTACGAGGAAGAAGAGATTACAGGAGCATCCTTCTCCTCGGACTCATTTCCCAGCGGAATAGAGGCCGAGGTAGTTTTAGTGTCCCTGGGTTCCTGGGAGCCTAAAGTCGCAGAGGCTTATGCTAGGATTCCGGATAATACCAAGCACTACTTTAAAGACAGTGTGCTGATCAATGGAGTGGATACTCCAGCTCTTAGGGATAGTGGGTGCAGTCGAACTGTAGTGGATTCTACCTTGGTAGACTCAGAGGAAGTTGCCAGAGCTACTCTGATGCCCACTAAGTTGGCTGACGGCCCCCTCCGTATGTTTCCCGTGATCCCTGTTAATCTAACTTTAAATGGTACAGCTGTCAGGATTCCAGTGAGCATTCAGAGAAACGTCCCGGGAAAGGTCTTATTAGGCAATGATCTCAGAGCTTTAGGGCTCGTAGGAGACACTGCCGAACGACCCTACACACGGTCTCAAGCACGGGCGGCATTGGCCAAGTCCAATACGCCGCCCCAGCCGAAGGGGCAACCCAAGGCGAAAGGAGTCTACAAGTCAAGACGGGGGAAAGAGAATCTTCCCCCGAGCTCGCCTACCACTGCGGTGGAGGGAGTTGGTCAATCGCCCGAGCCTGACGAGGAGGTGCCGATGCCTGAAGTATTCGACCCCAACGATCATCCTGAACTAAAAGACTTGTTAGTTGAAGGAGGTCCTGATAGGGACGAATTCAGTAAAGGCCAACGTGAGTGCCCATCTCTGGAAGGCCTAAGGACACAGGCCTGCTCCCAGCTTGAGGGTGAACCTCCTGGGATGCATAGGATTTACCAGGAAGGTGGACTCCTGTATAGTGAGCCCACAGAGTCTACAGAAGGAGACCATAGGAGGTTGGTGGTTCCCCTTGCTGTTAGGCCCTTCCTCCTGCAGTTGGCGCATGTCGTTCCCCTTGCTGGTCACCTTGGTATGAGGAGGACCAAGCAAAGGTTATCCATGCACTTCTACTGGCCCAAGATGGGGGAGCAAGTAGAAAGTCACTGCAGGAGTTGTGCCTCCTGCCAGTTGTCTGGTAAGGTTGGCGCGACAATCCAAGCTCCGTTGGTACCGCTCCCAGTTGTGGGGGTACCATTTGAAATGGTAGGGATCGACATGGTTGGTCCCCTTGACCCGCAAACATCCTCAGGCAATAGGTTCATCCTGGTGCTGGTCGACCATGCAACCAGGTATCCTGAGGCCGTCCCATTTACAACTGTAACTGCCAAGCCAGTTGCAGAAGCTTTACTCGGCATGTTTACTAGGGTTGGCTTCCCTAAAGAAGTTGTGCCGGATGATGGCAGCAACTTTATGTCGAAGTATAGGCAGGCTATGTGGATAGAATGTAGGGTCACCTACCGGTTCTCTTCTGCATACCACCCCCAGACCAATGGTCTGGGGGGGCGTTTTAACAGGACGTTAAAGAGCATGATTGGGGCTCTGGAGGAGCCTCAGAGAAGGAAATGGGATCTTCTTGTTTCATGCTTACTGTTTGCCTACCGAGAGGTACCACAGGAGGGTGTTGGCTTCAGCCCCTTCGAACTTCTGATCGGTCATCCCGTACGGGGACCCTTAGCCATCGTCAAAGAGGGATGGGAGATGCCCACTCCCCCTGTTACTACCAACGTAGTTGATTATGTGCTAGGGCTCAGAAAACGGATGGTACTTCTGATGGGCTTGGCTAGTGATAAATTGAAGGCAGGGCAAGCGCTGGTGAAACAGTGGTACGACCAGAAAGCTTCCCTCATCAACTTTACACTTGGTCAGCAAGTCCTGATCATGAATCTCATAAGGCCTCGAGCTTTACAGGACAAATGGTCAGGCCCTTGCCCAGTGGTGGAGCCCCTGGGTGAGGTTAACTATTCAGTGGACCTTGGAAGGCCTGGACAGGCTCCAAAAGTGTTTCACGTGAATAGGCTGAAGGCTTTCGTCCCAAGCGGCGAAATCGCAGCACTGCTATTGGCTTCAGACGTTGAGGAAGAGGAGTCTGAACCTCTCCCCGACCTGTTCCCGAGCAGTCCTTCAGATAGCTCTTTTGAGGGTGTCCGAGTGGCCCCTCACCAAAATGGACAAGGCTCAGTGGTTTACCTTGGACATGAAGTAGGTGGAGGGAGGAGACAGCCTCTACTCAGTCAGGTACAAGCAGTACAAGACTGGCCTACCCCCACTACGCAAACCCAAGTGAGAGCCTTTTTAGGACTCACGGGGTATTACCGCAATTTTGTGGCAGACTATGGCACCATAGCTGCTCCTCTGACTGCCCTCACAACTCCGAAGAAACCCAAGAAGGTAACTTGGACCGACGAGTGTGAGAAGGCCTTCAATGGCTTAAAAGACTCCTTGTGCCAGGCCCCTGTCCTAAGGGCCCCTGATTATCAAAGACCTTTTATCGTGCAGACGGATGCCTCTGACACTGGGATAGGAGCTGTACTATCACAAGTAGATGAGAAGGGTAAGGAACACCCTATCGGTTTTATTAGTCGCCAGCTTAAGGACAGAGAGCTCAGATGGTCCACGGTAGAGAAAGAATGTTTCTCTGTTGTGTGGGCCCTAAGGAAGCTGAGGCCCTACCTCTATGGGACCCACTTCACTGTGCAGACTGACCATAAGCCGTTAAAGTGGCTAATGAACATGAAGGGGGAGAATCCAAAGTTGCTTAGGTGGTCCATAAGTCTACAAGGCTTCGACTTCACTATTGAGCATAGGCCAGGTGTCCAACATAGCAATGCTGATGGGTTGTCCAGAATGTTTTACCGACCTGAACAAGAGACTCATCCAGGGGTGGATTAGTTCCCCCTGTCCATAGTCTGGGAGGGGCGAGTGTTAGGAAAGATTTCGTAATTGTAGGGAATTTTCCTTCCATGTGGCAACCCCTAAACTTTTTGCTATTGTTTTTAACCTTGTTGTTGACTTTGCCAGAGAAGTACAGCCTTCTGCCGCACTTCTCTGGGCTTTCGCTCCTTTCTTACGGGGAAACTGACATGCCCTTAAGACAGTCAGTACCGGGGAACGTGGTTTCCCGTAGTTTCTTTTATCGTGTTGCGGCTTTAGTGCAACATGACACAAGAGGGCACTGTAAGCTAAGTTACAGCTCTCTTGGGTCTCTAGCCTTCTACAGACCCTAGATACTCTTTTAGGATGGTATTTGATCGGTGCAAGTCATTCAGGGACTCGAATGGTGGCAGCGATCGTTTTGTTTATTTTTGAGCTCCTTTTGGCGTTCTGAGCACGTTTTTGCACTGAACCCAAAATGGTGGCCTGGCTCCCAAAATGGCCAGGCCGCGAGGCTCCTTTGTCCTGTCCACTGTCCGTCTTGCTCCCTTCACCTTCCCCAGGTCCGGCGACCCGGGGCCTTCCTTATTTGGGCATGTACTTTCCCGCGAAACGTGGTTGCTTTCGCGGGCTTCTACATGTCGTTTGTGTGCCTCCAGGGTGTGGGCTGGGATGTCTGGTCCCAATACACATCCTGGGTGCCAGAGAGTCTAGGGTGGTGTGAATGCCTGGGACCACCGTGGTCCGTGATTGGTCCACGTATGGTATGTGTTTTGATGAGCGGATCTCCCATTGGCTCCCCTCCGTTTTGGCGCGAAGGGAACCGTGGATAAGAGGGGGCTGGAAACACCACTACCATGTCGATCTCCTGAGTTCTCACGAACGAAGGAATACAGGAGCCAAGTATCCTGCAACTACGAGGCTGGACCGAGGAATCGCTGGTGACCCGCTGAAGGAATCCTCCTTTGCACTGCTGTCGTCCGGAGAGCCCCTGTCCTCCTTTGATCGAACCAGAAGGCCTGTACTGGTGCTTCGACCTTTGGAATAGCAGGAACAGCTATTCCCGGCATCTTCAACCATCTCCTGCCAAGTAAGCCTTCGGAAGCGTCTCTGGGCCATCCAGTTGACTGACCAGCTTACCAAGGGGTTTGGCTCTGCAACCGCCGCGAGGTTGTGTCGTATTGCGAGTTCTTGTCACTCTCCCACGCTTCGTACGCTTGGCGTCCCCAGGTCTGGAGGGAGGAGTGTTCGTTTGGCTCGAATACGCACGGCCGCTCCGTTGTCCTGTGCGGCAACAAAACTGTGCTGGTTTCGTCGATTGGGACGTCTTTTTGCTCTACACGACTACAAAGCGTTCCCTGCTCTTCTGAACCTGCCAGCTGCTGAAACTATCGTGGAGAAGCCTGGGTCTGCTTGCTTCGGGGACCGGTGAGTAGTTTAACTAGGATCTGGTCGCCCTCCTGCAGTATCCCATTGCTTTTCCTTGCTGTGTAAAAACAGCACCCTTTTGCCGCGCTCGCGCTCTGCTTCTGCCCGACTGTGGAGGCTGCGCTTGAGTTGCGGAACCTGTTCTTCTTCTGCTGTGCACTAACCCGAACTGCCTGACTTCCTCCGAAGAGCTTCCCCTTGTGCCCGTCGGCACCGGCGTGGCAGGTACTTTGAGCGCAAGGCTCCACTCTTCGTAGGGCTCGGACTTCCATCTAGTTAGGTGCCTATGAAGGCGAACTGAGTCGAAAGCATTATCGCACTGCCTGTTTTCCTTTCCTTTCAGGTGGACTACATATTTCGTGCTTTAAACGCTTGCGACTGTGTATTTGTATATATATTGTGTTGATTTGGTATGTGTTGGCTTAATACTGTGTTATTGTGATTTTCTCGCTACGGTCGTTGTTTTAAAGGCCTTAAAATAAATGTGTTTATATTTTTGATATAACAACTGTTTGGAGTAGTTTGTAAGCGCTCTTGCTTTGTGTGCTCATTGCGGGCTTTCAGTCACCCTCACCCCTCTTGAGACCTAGTCTTGACCGCCGCGATCGCTACCTTGATTGGTCTGGCTTGTCCAGAGGTTACCCTGTTCCAAGTAATTAGGTTGGCCTTCTGAACTTCTGCGCCACCAGGACAGAGTTCAGAAATCCGTCTTAACAAGGGCACATGAGGAAGGAGAGAGGAAAGGAAGCAGAAGAAGGGAGAGAAAAGAGCAGGAGTGCATTATCAATCCGGGAGCGAGGAGTGGTGAGAAGGTTAGACGGGGAGATCTGAGTCTCAGGAATTGAATGGGAAGTTCGATATCACATGTCATGCTATAGGAAGCGTCTCAGGATTGGAATGGGAAGGAGTTGGATATGATATCTCTTGTTATAGGGAGGGTCTCAGGTTTGGTATTAGAAGCACTGAGATATCAAATCACATCCTTTAGGAAGGGACTCGAGTTTGGTATTTTAAGGAGTGAGATAGTAAATCTCATCCTATCGGAAGGGTCTCGGGTTTGGTATTGGAAGAAATGAGATTTCAAATCTCGGGCTGTGGGAATGGTCTCGGGTATGGTATTGGAAGGTGTGAGAAATCACATTTCATGCTACAGGAAGGGTCACAAGTTTTGAATGGGAAGGAGTTGGATTTCACACATACTACGGGAAGGGCCTCAGGTTTGTTATTAGAAGCATAGAGATATCACATCTCATGTTATAGGAAAAGTCTTGATTGGAATGGGAAGGAGTTGGATACCACATCTCATGCTATAGGAAGGGTCTCAGGTTGGAATGGGAAGGAGTTGGATATCACATCTCATGTTATAGGAAGGGTCTCAGGATTGGAATGGGAAGGACTTGGATATCACATCTCATGCTATAGGAAGGCTCTCAGGTTTGCAAGGGGAAAGAGTTGGATATCACATTTCATGTTAGAGGTAGGATCTCAGGTTTGGTATTAGAAGTATTGAGATATCACATCTCATGCTATCAGAAGAGTCTCAGGATTGGAATGGGAAGGAGTTGGATATCACATCTCATGGTAAAGGGAGGGTCTCAGGTTTGGAAGATACGGATTTGGATATCACATCTCATGTTATAGGAAGGATCTCAGGTTTGGTATAGAAGCATTGAGATATCATATCTTATGCTATCAGAAGGGTCTCAGGATTGGAATGGGAAGGAGTTGGATATCACATCTCATGCTAAAGGGAGGGTCTCAGGTTTGGAAGGGGAAGGATTTGGATATCACATCTCATGTTATAGGATGGATCTCAGGTTTGGTATTAGAAGTATTGAGATATCACATCTCATGTTATCGGAAGGATCTCAGGTTTGGTATTAGAAGTATTGAGATATCACATCTCATGCTATAGGAAGGGTCTCAGGATTGGAATGGGAAGGAGTTGGATATCACATCTCATGCTAAATGAAGGGTCTCAGGTTTGGAACGGGAAGGAGTTGGATATCACATCTCATGTTATAGGAAGGGTCTCAGGTTTGGTATAAACATTGAGATATCACATCTCTGCTATCGGAAGTGTCTCAGGATTGGAATGGGAAGGAGTTGGATATCCCATCTCATGTTATAGGATGGGTCTCAGGTTTTTTATTAGAATCATTGAGATATCATATTGCATGCTGTAGGAAGGGTCTAAGGATTGGAATGGGAAGGACTTGGATATCACATCTCATGCTATAGATAGGCTCTCAGGTTTGGAAAGTGAAGGAGTTGGATATCACATTTCATGTTAGAGGAAGGATCTCAGGTTTGGTATTAGAGGCATTGAGATATCACATCTCAGGCTATAGGAAGGGTTTCAGGATTGGAATGGGAAGGAGTTGGATATCACATCTCATGCTATAGGAAGGGTCTCAGGTTTGGTATAAGCATTGAGAAATCACATCTCATGCTATAGGAAGGGTCTCAGGATTGGAATGGAAGGAGTTGGATATCACATCTCATGTTATAGGAAGGATCTCAGGTTTGGTATTAGAAGCATTGAGACATCACATCTCATGCTATAGGAAGGGTCTCAGGATTGGAATGGGAAGGAGTTGGATATCACATCTCATGCTATAGGAAGGGTCTCAGGATTGGAATGGGAAGGAGTTGAATATGACATCTCATGCCGTAGGAAGGGTCTCAGGTTTGGTATAAATATTGAGATATCACATCTCTGCTATCAAAAGGGTCTCAGGATTGGAATGGGAAGGAGTTGGATATCCCATCTCATGTTATAGGAAGAGTCTCAGGTTTGGTATTAGAAGCATTGAGATATCACATCTCATGCTATAGGAAGTGTCTCAGGATTGGAATGGGAAGGATTGGATATCACATCTCATGCTATAGGTAGGGTCTCAAGTTTGATATTAGAAGCATTGAGATATCACATCTCATGCTATAGGAAGGGTCTGAGGATTGGAATGGGAAGGAGTTGGATATCACATCTCATGCTATGGGAAGGGTCTCGGGTTTGGTATAAGCAGTGAGATATCACATCTCATGCTATAGGAAGTGTCTCAGGATTGGAATGGGAAGGAGTTGGATATCACATCTCATGTTATAGGAAGGATCTCAGGTTTGGTATAAGCATTGAGATATCACATCTCTGCTCTCGGAAGGGTCTCAGGATTGGAATGGGAAGGAGTTGGATATTCCCATCTCATGTTATAGGAAGGGTCTCAGGTTTGGTATTAGAAGCATTGAGATATCACATCTCATGCTATAGGAAGGGTCTCAGGATTGGAATGGGAAGGACTTGGATATCACATCTCATGCTATAGGGAGGGTCTCAAGTTTGATATTAGAAGCTTTGAGATATCACATCTCATGATATCGGAAGGGTCTCAGGATTGGAATGGGAAGGAGTTGGATATCACATCTCATGATAAAGGAAGGGTCTAAGGTTTGGAAGGGGAAGGATTTGGATATCACATCTCATGTTATATTACGGGGCTCAGGTTTGGTATTAGAAGCATTGAGATATCAAGTCTCATAGTATAGGAAGGGTCTCAGAATTGGAATGGGAAGGAGTTGGATATCACATCTCATGCTATAGGAAGGGTCTCAGGTTTGGTATAAGCATTGAGATATCACATCTCATGCTATAGGAAGGGTCTCAGGATTGGAATGGAAGGAGTTGGATATCACATCTCATGTTATAGGAAGGATCTCAGGTTTGGTATTAGAAGCATTGAGACATCACATCTCATGCTATAGGAATGGTCTCAGGATTGGAATGGGAAGGAGTTGGATATCACATCTCATGCTATAGGAAGGGTCTCAGGATTGGAATGGGAAGGAGTTGAATATGACATCTCATGCCGTAGGAAGGGTCTCAGGTTTGGTATAAACATTGAGATATCACATCTCTGCTATCAAAAGGGTCTCAGGATTGGAATGGGAAGGAGTTGGATATCCCATCTCATGTTATAGGAAGAGTCTCAGGTTTGGTATTAGAAGCATTGAGATATCACATCTCATGCTATAGGAAGTGTCTCAGGATTGGAATGGGAAGGACTTGGATATCACATCTCATGCTATAGGAAGGGTCTGAGGATTGGAATGGGAAGGAGCTGGATATCACATCTCATGCTATGGGAAGGTTCTCAGGTTTGGTATAAGCAGTGAGATATCACATCTCATGCTATAGGAAGTTTCTCAGGATTGGAATGGGAAGGAGTTGGATATCACATCTCATGGTAAAGGGAGGGTCTCAGGTTTGGAAGATAAGGATTTGGATATCACATCTCATGTTATAGGAAGGATCTCAGGTTTGGTATTAGAAGTATTGAGATATCACATCTCATGCTATCGGAAGGATCTCAGGTTTGGTATAGAAGCATTGAGATATCACATCTCATGCTATAGGAAGGGTCTCAGGATTGGAATGGGAAGGAGTTGGATATCACATCTCATGCTAAAGGAAGGGTCTCAGGTTTGGAACGGGAAGGAGTTGGATATCACATCTCATGTTATAGGAAGGGTCTCAGGTTTGGTATAAACATTGAGATATCACATCTCTGCTATTGGAAGTGTCTCAGGATTGGAATGGGAAGGAGTTGGATATCCCATCTCATGTTATAGGACGGGTCTCAGGTTTTTTATTAGAATCATTGAGATATCATATTGCATGCTGTAGGAAGGGTCTAAGGATTGGAATGGGAAGGACTTGGATATCACATCTCATGCTATAGATAGGCTCTCAGGTTTGGAAAGTGAAGGAGTTGGATATCACATTTCATGTTAGAGGAAGGATCTCAGGTTTGGTATTAGAGGCATTGAGATATCACATCTCAGGCTATAGGAAGGGTCTCAGGATTGGAATGGGAAGGAGTTGGATATCACATCTCATGCTATAGGAAGGGTCTCAGGTTCGGTATAAGCATTGAGATATCACATCTCATGCTATAGGAAGGGTCTCAGGATTGGAATGGAAGGAGTTGGATATCACATCTCATGTTATAGGAAGGATCTCAGGTTTGGTATTAGAAGCATTGAGACATCACATCTCATGCTATAGGAAGGGTCTCAGGATTGGAATGGGAAGGAGTTGGATATCACATCTCATGCTATAGGAAGGGTCTCAGGATTGGAATGGGAAGGAGTTGAATATGACATCTCATGCCGTAGGAAGGGTCTCAGGTTTGGTATAAACATTGAGATATCACATCTCTGCTATCAAAAGGGTCTCAGGATTGGAATGGGAAGGAGTTGGATATCCCATCTCATGTTATAGGAAGAGTCTCAGGTTTGGTATTAGAAGCATTGAGATATCACATCTCATGCTATAGGAAGTGTCTCAGGATTGGAATGGGAAGGACTTGGATATCACATCTCATGCTATAGGTAGGGTCTCAAGTTTGATATTAGAAGCATTGGGATATCACATCTCATGCTATAGGAAGGGTCTGAGGATTGGAATGGGAAGGAGCTGGATATCACATCTCATGCTATGGGAAGGTTCTCAGGTTTGGTATAAGCAGTGAGATATCACATCTCATGCTATAGGAAGTGTCTCAGGATTGGAATGGGAAGGAGTTGGATATTCCCATCTCATGTTATAGGAAGGGTCTCAGGTTTGGTATTAGAAGCATTGAGATATCACATCTCATGCTATAGGAAGGGTCTCAGGATTGGAATGGGAAGGACTTGGATATCACATCTCATGCTATAGGGAGGGTCTCAAGTTTGATATTAGAAGCTTTGAGATATCACATCTCATGATATCGGAAGGGTCTCAGGATTGGAATGGGAAGGAGTTGGATATCACATCTCATGATAAAGGAAGGGTCTAAGGTTTGGAAGGGGAAGGATTTGGATATCACATCTCATGTTATATTACGGGTCTCAGGTTTGGTATTAGAAGCATTGAGATATCAAGTCTCATAGTATAGGAAGGGTCTCAGAATTGGAATGGGAAGGAGTTGGATATCACATCTCAAACTATAGGAAGGGTCTCAGGATTGGAATGGGAAGGACTTGGATATCACATCTCATGCTATAGGAAGGCTCTCAGGTTTGGAAGGGGAAAGAGTTGGATATCACATTTCATGTTAGAGGTAGGATCTCAGGTTTGGTATTAGAGGCATTGAGATATCACATCTCATGCTATCAGAAGGGTCTCAGGAATGGAATGGGAAGGAGTTGGATATCACATCTCATGCTAAAGGGAGGGTTTTAGGTTTGGAAGGGGAAGGATTTGGATATCACATCTCATGTTATAGGAAGGATCTCAGGTTTGATATTAGAAGCATTGAGATATCACATCTCATGCTATCGGAAGGATCTCAGGTTTGGTATTAGAAGCATTGAGATATCACATCTCATGCTATCAGAAGAGTCTCAGGATTGGAATAGGAAGGAGTTGGATATCACATCTCATGCTAAAGGGAGGGTCTCAGGTTTGGACGGGGAAGGATTTGGATATCACATCTCATGTTATCGGAAGGATCTCACGTTTGGTATTAGAAGTATTGAGATATCATATCTCATGCTATAGGAAGGGTCTCAGGATTGGAATGGGAAGGAGTTGGATATCACATCTCATGCTATAGGGAGGGTCTCAGGATTGGAATGGGAAGGACTTAGATATCACATATCATGCTATAGGGAGGGTCTCAGTTTTGATATTAGAAGCATTGAGATATCACATCTCATGCTATCGGAAGTGTCTCAGGATTGGAATGGGAAGGAGCTGGATATCACATCTCATGCTAAAGGAAGGGTCTCAGGTTTGGAACGGGAAGGATTTGGATATCCAGGAAAGAGAGAATGCATGCAGACAAGGCATTCGTGAGAGGAGTCTGCCTGCAAAGGAAAGCAATTTACTACAGGAATCAAGGATACTCCCCCTCAAGAACGGTTGGATCTGGGCATGGAGAGGAACTTGTCATCAGGGAGGAAAGTTTCAGAGCTCGAGACAGCGCTGGCCGTCATCCATGTCTCGGTTAGACCAAGGACATCAAGGTCGGGTTCTTCCAGGAAATAGCAGATGTCAGATGAGTGTTTGAAACTGAGTGAGTTGAGAGTGGGGAGGGGTACAAATCAGTAATCCTTGCGGAGGTGTAGAAGGAGCCTGACCTAGGGCACATGAGGAAGGAGAGAGGAAAGGAAGCAGAAGAAGGGAGAGAAAAGAGCAGGAGTGCATTATCAATCCGGGAGCGAGGAGTGGTGAGAAGGTTAGACGGGGAGGTCTGAGTCTCAGGATTTGAATGGGAAGTTCGATATCACATGTCATGCTATAGGAAGCGTCTCAGGATTGGAATGGGAAGGAGTTGGATATGATATCTCTTGTTATAGGGAGGGTCTCAGGTTTGGTATTAGAAGCACTGAGATATCAAATCACATCCTTTAGGAAGGGACTCGAGTTTGGTATTTTAAGGAGTGAGATAGTAAATCTCATCCTATCGGAAGGGTCTCGGGTTTGGTATTGGAAGAAATGAGATTTCAAATCTCGGGCTGTGGGAATGGTCTCGGGTATGGTATTGGAAGGTGTGAGAAATCACATTTCATGCTACAGGAAGGGTCACAAGTTTTGAATGGGAAGGAGTTGGATTTCACATATACTACGGGAAGGGCCTCAGGTTTGGTATTAGAAGCATAGAGATATCACATCTCATGTTATAGGAAAAGTCTTGATTGGAATGGGAAGGAGTTGGATATCACATCTCATGCTATAGGAAGGGTCTCAGGTTGGAATGGGAAGGAGTTGGATATCAAATCTCATGTTATAGGAAGGGTCTCAGGATTGGAATGGGAAGGACTTGGATATCACATCTCATGCTATAGGAAGGCTCTCAGGTTTGCAAGGGGAAAGAGTTGGATATCACATTTCATGGTAGAGGTAGGATCTCAGGTTTGGTATTAGAAGTATTGAGATATCACATCTCATGCTATCAGAAGGATCTCAGGTTTGGTATAGAAGCATTGAGATATCATATCTTATGCTATCAGAAGAGTCTCAGGATTGGAATGGGAAGGAGTTGGATATCACATCTCATGGTAAAGGGAGGGTCTCAGGTTTGGAAGATAAGGATTTGGATATCACATTTCATGTTATAGGAAGGATCTCAGGTTTGGTATTAGAAGTATTGAGATATCACATCTCATGCTATCGGAAGGATCTCAGGTTTGGTATAGAAGCATTGAGATATCATATCTTATGCTATCAGAAGGGTCTCAGGATTGGAATGGGAAGGAGTTGGATATCACATCTCATGCTAAAGGGAGGGTCTCAGGTTTGGAAGGGGAAGGATTTGGATATCACATCTCATGTTATAGGATGGATCTCAGGTTTGGTATTAGAAGTATTGAGATATCACATCTCATGTTATCGGAAGGATCTCAGGTTTGGTATTAGAAGTATTGAGATATCACATCTCATGCTATAGGAAGGGTTTCAGGATTGGAATGGGAAGGAGTTGGATATCACATCTCATGCTAAATGAAGGGTCTCAGGTTTGGAACGGGAAGGAGTTGGATATCACATCTCATGTTATAGGAAGGGTCTCAGGTTTGGTATAAACATTGAGATATCACATCTCTGCTATCGGAAGTGTCTCAGGATTGGAATGGGAAGGAGTTGGATATCCCATCTCATGTTATAGGATGGGTCTCAGGTTTTTTATTAGAATCATTGAGATATCATATTGCATGCTGTAGGAAGGGTCTAAGGATTGGAATGGGAAGGACTTGGATATCACATCTCATGCTATAGATAGGCTCTCAGGTTTGGAAAGTGAAGGAGTTGGATATCACATTTCATGTTAGAGGAAGGATCTCAGGTTTGGTATTAGAGGCATTGAGATATCACATCTCAGGCTATAGGAAGGGTCTCAGGATTGGAATGGGAAGGAGTTGGATATCACATCTCATGCTATAGGAAGGGTCTCAGGTTTGGTATAAGCATTGAGATATCACATCTCATGCTATAGGAAGGGTCTCAGGATTGGAATGGAAGGAGTTGGATATCACATCTCATGTTATAGGAAGGATCTCAGGTTTGGTATTAGAAGCATTGAGACATCACATCTCATGCTATAGGAAGGGTCTCAGGATTGGAATGGGAAGGAGTTGGATATCACATCTCATGCTATAGGAAGGGTCTCAGGATTGGAATGGGAAGGAGTTGAATATGACATCTCATGCCGTAGGAAGGGTCTCAGGTTTGGTATAAACATTGAGATATCATATCTCTGCTATCAAAAGGGTCTCAGGATTGGAATGGGAAGGAGTTGGATATCCCATCTCATGTTATAGGAAGAGTCTCAGGTTTGGTATTAGAAGCATTGAGATATCACATCTCATGCTATAGGAAGTGTCTCAGGATTGGAATGGGAAGGATTGGATATCACATCTCATGCTATAGGTAGGGTCTCAAGTTTGATATTAGAAGCATTGAGATATCACATCTCATGCTATAGGAAGGGTCTGAGGATTGGAATGGGAAGGAGTTGGATATCACATCTCATGCTATGGGAAGGGTCTCAGGTTTGGTATAAGCAGTGAGATATCACATCTCATGCTATAGGAAGTGTCTCAGGATTGGAATGGGAAGGAGTTGGATATCACAACTCATGTTATAGGAAGGATCTCAGGTTTGGTATAAGCATTGAGATATCACATCTCTGCTATCGGAAGGGTCTCAGGATTGGAATGGGAAGGAGTTGGATATTCCCATCTCATGTTATAGGAAGGGTCTCAGGTTTGGTATTAGAAGCACTGAGATATCACATCTCATGCTATAGGAAGGGTCTCAGGATTGGAATGGGAAGGACTTGGATATCACATCTCATGCTATAGGGAGGGTCTCAAGTTTGATAGTAGAAGCTTTGAGATATCACATCTCATGATATCGGAAGGGTCTCAGGATTGGAATGGGAAGGAGTTGGATATCACATCTCATGATAAAGGAAGGGTCTAAGGTTTGGAAGGGGAAGGATTTGGATATCACATCTCATGTTATATTACGGGTCTCAGGTTTGGTATTAGAAGCATTGAGATATAAAGTCTCAT
Organism: Ambystoma mexicanum; assembly: GCF_040938575.1. Lineage (NCBI taxonomy): Eukaryota > Metazoa > Chordata > Amphibia > Caudata > Ambystomatidae > Ambystoma > Ambystoma mexicanum. The sequence goes on from NC_090923.1 coordinate 1,516,466,648, forward strand.
AGTATAGGAAGGGTCTCAGAATTGGAATGGGAAGGAGTTGGATATCACATCTCATGCTATAGGAAGGGTCTCAGGATTGGAATGGGAAGGAGTTGAATATGACATCTCATGCCGTAGGAAGGGTCTCAGGTTTGGTATAAACATTGAGATATCACATCTCTGCTATCAAAAGGGTCTCAGGATTGGAATGGGAAGGAGTTGGATATCCCATCTCATGTTATAGGAAGAGTCTCAGGTTTGGTATTAGAAGCATTGAGATATCACATCTCATGCTATAGGAAGTGTCTCAGGATTGGAATGGGAAGGACTTGGATATCACATCTCATGCTATAGGAAGGGTCTGAGGATTGGAATGGGAAGGAGCTGGATATCACATCTCATGCTATGGGAAGGTTCTCAGGTTTGGTATAAGCAGTGAGATATCACATCTCATGCTATAGGAAGTTTCTCAGGATTGGAATGGGAAGGAGTTGGATATCACATCTCATGGTAAAGGGAGGGTCTCAGGTTTGGAAGATAAGGATTTGGATATCACATCTCATGTTATAGGAAGGATCTCAGGTTTGGTATTAGAAGTATTGAGATATCACATCTCATGCTATCGGAAGGATCTCAGGTTTGGTATAGAAGCATTGAGATATCATATCTTATGCTATCAGAAGGGTCTCAGGATTGGAATGGGAAGGAGTTGGATATCACATCTCATGCTAAAGGGAGGGTCTCAGGTTTGGAAGGGGAAGGATTTGGATATCACATCTCATGTTATAGGATGGATCTCAGGTTTGGTATTAGAAGTATTGAGATATCACATCTCATGTTATCGGAAGGATCTCAGGTTTGGTATTAGAAGTATTGAGATATCACATCTCATGCTATAGGAAGGGTCTCAGGATTGGAATGGGAAGGAGTTGGATATCACATCTCATGCTAAAGGAAGGGTCTCAGGTTTGGAACGGGAAGGAGTTGGATATCACATCTCATGTTATAGGAAGGGTCTCAGGTTTGGTATAAACATTGAGATATCACATCTCTGCTATTGGAAGTGTCTCAGGATTGGAATGGGAAGGAGTTGGATATCCCATCTCATGTTATAGGACGGGTCTCAGGTTTTTTATTAGAATCATTGAGATATCATATTGCATGCTGTAGGAAGGGTCTAAGGATTGGAATGGGAAGGACTTGGATATCACATCTCATGCTATAGATAGGCTCTCAGGTTTGGAAAGTGAAGGAGTTGGATATCACATTTCATGTTAGAGGAAGGATCTCAGGTTTGGTATTAGAGGCATTGAGATATCACATCTCAGGCTATAGGAAGGGTCTCAGGATTGGAATGGGAAGGAGTTGGATATCACATCTCATGCTATAGGAAGGGTCTCAGGTTTGGTATAAGCATTGAGATATCACATCTCATGCTATAGGAAGGGTCTCAGGATTGGAATGGAAGGAGTTGGATATCACATCTCATGTTATAGGAAGGATCTCAGGTTTGGTATTAGAAGCATTGAGACATCACATCTCATGCTATAGGAAGGGTCTCAGGATTGGAATGGGAAGGAGTTGGATATCACATCTCATGCTATAGGAAGGGTCTCAGGATTGGAATGGGAAGGAGTTGAATATGACATCTCATGCCGTAGGAAGGGTCTCAGGTTTGGTATAAACATTGAGATATCACATCTCTGCTATCAAAAGGGTCTCAGGATTGGAATGGGAAGGAGTTGGATATCCCATCTCATGTTATAGGAAGAGTCTCAGGTTTGGTATTAGAAGCATTGAGATATCACATCTCATGCTATAGGAAGTGTCTCAGGATTGGAATGGGAAGGACTTGGATATCACATCTCATGCTATAGGTAGGGTCTCAAGTTTGATATTAGAAGCATTGGGATATCACATCTCATGCTATAGGAAGGGTCTGAGGATTGGAATGGGAAGGAGCTGGATATCACATCTCATGCTATGGGAAGGTTCTCAGGTTTGGTATAAGCAGTGAGATATCACATCTCATGCTATAGGAAGTGTCTCAGGATTGGAATGGGAAGGAGTTGGATATTCCCATCTCATGTTATAGGAAGGGTCTCAGGTTTGGTATTAGAAGCATTGAGATATCACATCTCATGCTATAGGAAGGGTCTCAGGATTGGAATGGGAAGGACTTGGATATCACATCTCATGCTATAGGGAGGGTCTCAAGTTTGATATTAGAAGCTTTGAGATATCACATCTCATGATATCGGAAGGGTCTCAGGATTGGAATGGGAAGGAGTTGGATATCACATCTCATGATAAAGGAAGGGTCTAAGGTTTGGAAGGGGAAGGATTTGGATATCACATCTCATGTTATATTACGGGTCTCAGGTTTGGTATTAGAAGCATTGAGATATCAAGTCTCATAGTATAGGAAGGGTCTCAGAATTGGAATGGGAAGGAGTTGGATATCACATCTCAAACTATAGGAAGGGTCTCAGGATTGGAATGGGAAGGACTTGGATATCACATCTCATGCTATAGGAAGGCTCTCAGGTTTGGAAGGGGAAAGAGTTGGATATCACATTTCATGTTAGAGGTAGGATCTCAGGTTTGGTATTAGAGGCATTGAGATATCACATCTCATGCTATCAGAAGGGTCTCAGGAATGGAATGGGAAGGAGTTGGATATCACATCTCATGCTAAAGGGAGGGTTTTAGGTTTGGAAGGGGAAGGATTTGGATATCACATCTCATGTTATAGGAAGGATCTCAGGTTTGGTATTAGAAGCATTGAGATATCACATCTCATGCTATCGGAAGGATCTCAGGTTTGGTATTAGAAGCATTGAGATATCACATCTCATGCTATCAGAAGAGTCTCAGGATTGGAATAGGAAGGAGTTGGATATCACATCTCATGCTAAAGGGAGGGTCTCAGGTTTGGACGGGGAAGGATTTGGATATCACATCTCATGTTATCGGAAGGATCTCACGTTTGGTATTAGAAGTATTGAGATATCATATCTCATGCTATAGGAAGGGTCTCAGGATTGGAATGGGAAGGAGTTGGATATCACATCTCATGCTATAGGGAGGGTCTCAGGATTGGAATGGGAAGGACTTAGATATCACATATCATGCTATAGGGAGGGTCTCAGTTTTGATATTAGAAGCATTGAGATATCACATCTCATGCTATCGGAAGTGTCTCAGGATTGGAATGGGAAGGAGCTGGATATCACATCTCATGCTAAAGGAAGGGTCTCAGGTTTGGAACGGGAAGGATTTGGATATCCAGGAAAGAGAGAATGCATGCAGACAAGGCATTCGTGAGAGGAGTCTGCCTGCAAAGGAAAGCAATTTACTACAGGAATCAAGGATACTCCCCCTCAAGAACGGTTGGATCTGGGCATGGAGAGGAACTTGTCATCAGGGAGGAAAGTTTCAGAGCTCGAGACAGCGCTGGCCGTCATCCATGTCTCGGTTAGACCAAGGACATCAAGGTCGGGTTCTTCCAGGAAATAGCAGATGTCAGATGAGTGTTTGAAACTGAGTGAGTTGAGAGTGGGGAGGGGTACAAATCAGTAATCCTTGCGGAGGTGTAGAAGGAGCCTGACCTAGGGCACATGAGGAAGGAGAGAGGAAAGGAAGCAGAAGAAGGGAGAGAAAAGAGCAGGAGTGCATTATCAATCCCGGAGCGAGGAGTGGTGAGAAGGTTAGACGGGGAGGTCTGAGTCTCAGGATTTGAATGGGAAGTTCGATATCACATGTCATGCTATAGGAAGCGTCTCAGGATTGGAATGGGAAGGAGTTGGATATGATATCTCTTGTTATAGGGAGGGTCTCAGGTTTGGTATTAGAAGCACTGAGATATCAAATCACATCCTTTAGGAAGGGACTCAAGTTTGGTATTTTAAGGAGTGAGATAGTAAATCTCATCCTATCGGAAGGGTCTCGGGTTTGGTATTGGAAGAAATGAGATTTCAAATCTCGGGCTGTGGGAATGGTCTCGGGTATGGTATTGGAAGGTGTGAGAAATCACATTTCATGCTACAGGAAGGGTCACAAGTTTTGAATGGGAAGGAGTTGGATTTCACATATACTACGGGAAGGGCCTCAGGTTTGGTATTAGAAGCATAGAGATATCACATCTCATGTTATAGGAAAAGTCTTGATTGGAATGGGAAGGAGTTGGATATCACATCTCATGCTATAGGAAGGGTCTCAGGTTGGAATGGGAAGGAGTTGGATATCAAATCTCATGTTATAGGAAGGGTCTCAGGATTGGAATGGGAAGGACTTGGATATCACATCTCATGCTATAGGAAGGCTCTCAGGTTTGCAAGGGGAAAGAGTTGGATATCACATTTCATGGTAGAGGTAGGATCTCAGGTTTGGTATTAGAAGTATTGAGATATCACATCTCATGCTATCAGAAGGATCTCAGGTTTGGTATAGAAGCATTGAGATATCATATCTTATGCTATCAGAAGAGTCTCAGGATTGGAATGGGAAGGAGTTGGATATCACATCTCATGGTAAAGGGAGGGTCTCAGGTTTGGAAGATAAGGATTTGGATATCACATTTCATGTTATAGGAAGGATCTCAGGTTTGGTATTAGAAGTATTGAGATATCACATCTCATGCTATCGGAAGGATCTCAGGTTTGGTATAGAAGCATTGAGATATCATATCTTATGCTATCAGAAGGGTCTCAGGATTGGAATGGGAAGGAGTTGGATATCACATCTCATGCTAAAGGGAGGGTCTCAGGTTTGGAAGGGGAAGGATTTGGATATCACATCTCATGTTATAGGATGGATCTCAGGTTTGGTATTAGAAGTATTGAGATATCACATCTCATGTTATCGGAAGGATCTCAGGTTTGGTATTAGAAGTATTGAGATATCACATCTCATGCTATAGGAAGGGTTTCAGGATTGGAATGGGAAGGAGTTGGATATCACATCTCATGCTAAATGAAGGGTCTCAGGTTTGGAACGGGAAGGAGTTGGATATCACATCTCATGTTATAGGAAGGGTCTCAGGTTTGGTATAAACATTGAGATATCACATCTCTGCTATCGGAAGTGTCTCAGGATTGGAATGGGAAGGAGTTGGATATCCCATCTCATGTTATAGGATGGGTCTCAGGTTTTTTATTAGAATCATTGAGATATCATATTGCATGCTGTAGGAAGGGTCTAAGGATTGGAATGGGAAGGACTTGGATATCACATCTCATGCTATAGATAGGCTCTCAGGTTTGGAAAGTGAAGGAGTTGGATATCACATTTCATGTTAGAGGAAGGATCTCAGGTTTGGTATTAGAGGCATTGAGATATCACATCTCAGGCTATAGGAAGGGTCTCAGGATTGGAATGGGAAGGAGTTGGATATCACATCTCATGCTATAGGAAGGGTCTCAGGTTTGGTATAAGCATTGAGATATCACATCTCATGCTATAGGAAGGGTCTCAGGATTGGAATGGAAGGAGTTGGATATCACATCTCATGTTATAGGAAGGATCTCAGGTTTGGTATTAGAAGCATTGAGACATCACATCTCATGCTATAGGAAGGGTCTCAGGATTGGAATGGGAAGGAGTTGGATATCACATCTCATGCTATAGGAAGGGTCTCAGGATTGGAATGGGAAGGAGTTGAATATGACATCTCATGCCGTAGGAAGGGTCTCAGGTTTGGTATAAACATTGAGATATCATATCTCTGCTATCAAAAGGGTCTCAGGATTGGAATGGGAAGGAGTTGGATATCCCATCTCATGTTATAGGAAGAGTCTCAGGTTTGGTATTAGAAGCATTGAGATATCACATCTCATGCTATAGGAAGTGTCTCAGGATTGGAATGGGAAGGATTGGATATCACATCTCATGCTATAGGTAGGGTCTCAAGTTTGATATTAGAAGCATTGAGATATCACATCTCATGCTATAGGAAGGGTCTGAGGATTGGAATGGGAAGGAGTTGGATATCACATCTCATGCTATGGGAAGGGTCTCAGGTTTGGTATAAGCAGTGAGATATCACATCTCATGCTATAGGAAGTATCTCAGGATTGGAATGGGAAGGAGTTGGATATCACAACTCATGTTATAGGAAGGATCTCAGGTTTGGTATAAGCATTGAGATATCACATCTCTGCTATCGGAAGGGTCTCAGGATTGGAATGGGAAGGAGTTGGATATTCCCATCTCATGTTATAGGAAGGGTCTCAGGTTTGGTATTAGAAGCACTGAGATATCACATCTCATGCTATAGGAAGGGTCTCAGGATTGGAATGGGAAGGACTTGGATATCACATCTCATGCTATAGGGAGGGTCTCAAGTTTGATAGTAGAAGCTTTGAGATATCACATCTCATGATATCGGAAGGGTCTCAGGATTGGAATGGGAAGGAGTTGGATATCACATCTCATGATAAAGGAAGGGTCTAAGGTTTGGAAGGGGAAGGATTTGGATATCACATCTCATGTTATATTACGGGTCTCAGGTTTGGTATTAGAAGCATTGAGATATAAAGTCTCATAGTATAGGAAGGGTCTCAGAATTGGAATGGGAAGGAGTTGGATATCACATCTCATGCTATAGGAAGGGTCTCAGGTTTGGTATAAGCATTGAGATATCACATCTCATGCTATAGGAAGGGTCTCAGGATTGGAATGGAAGGAGTTGGATATCACATCTCATGTTATAGGAAGGATCTCAGGTTTGGTATTAGAAGCATTGAGACATCACATCTCATGCTATAGGAAGGGTCTCAGGATTGGAATGGGAAGGAGTTGGATATCACATCTCATGCTATAGGAAGGGTCTCAGGATTGGAATGGGAAGGAGTTGAATATGACATCTCATGCCGTAGGAAGGGTCTCAGGTTTGGTATAAACATTGAGATATCACATCTCTGCTATCAAAAGGGTCTCAGGATTGGAATGGGAAGGAGTTGGATATCCCATCTCATGTTATAGGAAGAGTCTCAGGTTTGGTATTAGAAGCATTGAGATATCACATCTCATGCTATAGGAAGTGTCTCAGGATTGGAATGGGAAGGACTTGGATATCACATCTCATGCTATAGGTAGGGTCTCAAATTTGATATTAGAAGCATTGGGATATCACATCTCATGCTATAGGAAGGGTCTGAGGATTGGAATGGGAAGGAGCTGGATATCACATCTCATGCTATGGGAAGGTTCTCAGGTTTGGTATAAGCAGTGAGATATCACATCTCATGCTATAGGAAGTGTCTCAGGATTGGAGTGGGAAGGAGTTGGATATTCCCATCTCATGTTATAGGAAGGGTCTCAGGTTTGGTATTAGAGGCATTGAGATATCACATCTCAGGCTATAGGAAGGGTCTCAGGATTGGAATGGGAAGGAGTTGGATATCACATCTCATGCTATAGGAAGGGTCTCAGGTTTGGTATAAGCATTGAGATATCACATCTCATGCTATAGGAAGGGTCTCAGGATTGGAATGGAAGGAGTTGGATATCACATCTCATGTTATAGGAAGGATCTCAGGTTTGGTATTAGAAGCATTGAGACATCACATCTCATGCTATAGGAAGGGTCTCAGGATTGGAATGGGAAGGAGTTGGATATCACATCTCATGCTATAGGAAGGGTCTCAGGATTGGAATGGGAAGGAGTTGAATATGACATCTCATGCCGTAGGAAGGGTCTCAGGTTTGGTATAAACATTGAGATATCACATCTCTGCTATCAAAAGGGTCTCAGGATTGGAATGGGAAGGAGTTGGATATCCCATCTCATGTTATAGGAAGAGTCTCAGGTTTGGTATTAGAAGCATTGAGATATCACATCTCATGCTATAGGAAGTGTCTCAGGATTGGAATGGGAAGGACTTGGATATCACATCTCATGCTATAGGTAGGGTCTCAAGTTTGATATTAGAAGCATTGGGATATCACATCTCATGCTATAGGAAGGGTCTGAGGATTGGAATGGGAAGGAGTTGGATATCACATCTCATTCTATGGGAAGGGTCTCAGGTTTGGTATAAGCAGTGAGATATCACATCTCATGCTATAGGAAGTGTCTCAGGATTGGAATGGGAAGGAGTTGGATATCACATCTCATGTTATAGGAAGGATCTCAGGTTTGGTATAAGCATTGAGATATCACATCTCTGCTATCGGAAGTGTCTCAGGATTGGAATGGGAAGGAGTTGGATATCCCATCTCATGTTATAGGACGGGTCTCAGGTTTTTTATTAGAATCATTGAGATATCATATTGCATGCTGTAGGAAGGGTCTAAGGATTGGAATGGGAAGGACTTGGATATCACATCTCATGCTATAGATAGGCTCTCAGGTTTGGAAAGTGAAGGAGTTGGATATCACATTTCATGTTAGAGGAAGGATCTCAGGTTTGGTATTAGAGGCATTGAGATATCACATCTCAGGCTATAGGAAGGGTCTCAGGATTGGAATGGGAAGGAGTTGGATATCACATCTCATGCTATAGGAAGGGTCTCAGGTTTGGTATAAGCATTGAGATATCACATCTCATGCTATAGGAAGTGTCTCAGGATTGGAATGGAAGGAGTTGGATATCACATCTCATGTTATAGGAAGGATCTCAGGTTTGGTATTAGAAGCATTGAGACATCACATCTCATGCTATAGGAAGGGTCTCAGGATTGGAATGGGAAGGAGTTGGATATCACATCTCATGCTATAGGAAGGGTCTCAGGATTGGAATGGGAAGGAGTTGAATATGACATCTCATGCCGTAGGAAGGGTCTCAGGTTTGGTATAAACATTGAGATATCACATCTCTGCTATCAAAAGGGTCTCAGGATTGGAATGGGAAGGAGTTGGATATCCCATCTCATGTTATAGGAAGAGTCTCAGGTTTGGTATTAGAAGCATTGAGATATCACATCTCATGCTATAGGAAGTGTCTCAGGATTGGAATGGGAAGGACTTGGATATCACATCTCATGCTATAGGTAGGGTCTCAAGTTTGATATTAGGAGCATTGGGATATCACATCTCATGCTATAGGAAGGGTCTGAGGATTGGAATGGGAAGGAGTTGGATATCACATCTCATTCTATGGGAAGGGTCTCAGGTTTGGTATAAGCAGTGAGATATCACATCTCATGCTATAGGGAGTGTCTCAGGATTGGAATGGGAAGGAGTTGGATATCACATCTCATGTTATAGGAAGGATCTCAGGTTTGGTATAAGCATTGAGATATCACATCTCTGCTATCGGAAGGGTCTCAGGATTGGAATGGGAAGGAGTTGGATATTCCCATCTCATGTTATAGGAAGGGTCTCAGGTTTGGTATTAGAAGCATTGAGATATCACATCTCATGCTATAGGAAGGGTCTCAGGATTGGAATGGGAAGGACTTGGATATCACATCTCATGCTATAGGGAGGGTCTCAAGTTTGATATTAGAAGCTTTGAGATATCACATCTCATGATATCGGAAGGGTCTCAGGATTGGAATGGGAAGGAATTGGATATCACATCTCATGATAAAGGAAGGGTCTAAGGTTTGGAAGGGGAAGGATTTGGATATCACATCTCATGTTATATTACGGGTCTCAGGTTTGGTATTAGAAGCATTGAGATATCAAGTCTCATAGTATAGGAAGGGTCTCAGAATTGGAATGGGAAGGAGTTGGATATCACATCTCAAGCTATAGGAAGGGTCTCAGGATTGGAATGGGAAGGACTTGGATATCACATCTCATGCTATAGGAAGGCTCTCATGTTTGAAAGGGGAAAGAGTTGGATATCACATTTCATGTTAGAGGTAGGATCTCAGGTTTGGTATTAGAGGCATTGAGATATCACATCTCATGCTATCAGAAGGGTCTCAGGAATGGAATGGGAAGGAGTTGGATATCACATCTCATGTTAAAGGGAGGGTCTCAGGTTTGGAAGGGGAAGGATTTGGATATCACATCTCATGTTATAGGAAGGATCTCAGGTTTGGTATTAGAAGCATTGAGCTATCACATCTCATGCTATCGGAAGGATCTCAGGTTTGGTATTAGAAGCATTGAGATATCACATCTCATGCTATCAGAAGAGTCTCAGGATTGGAATAGGAAGGAGTTGGATATCACATCTCATGCTAAAGGGAGGGTCTCAGGTTTGGAAGGGGAAGGATTTGGATATCACATCTCATGTTATCGGAAGGATCTCACGTTTGGTATTAGAAGTATTGAGATATCATATCTCATGCTATAGGAAGGGTCTCAGGATTGGAATGGGAAGGAGTTGGATATCACATCTCATGCTATAGGGAGGGTCTCAGGATTGGAATGGGAAGGACTTAGATATCACATATCATGCTATAGGGAGGGTCTCAGTTTTGATATTAGAAGCATTGAGATATCACATCTCATGCTATCGGAAGTGTCTCAGGATTGGAATGGGAAGGAGCTGGATATCACATCTCATGCTAAAGGAAGGGTCTCAGGTTTGGAACGGGAAGGATTTGGATATCCAGGAAAGAGAGAATGCATGCAGACAAGGCATTCGTGAGAGGAGTCTGCCTGCAAAGGAAAGCAATTTACTACAGGAATCAAGGATACTCCCCCTCAAGAACGGTTGGATCTGGGCATGGAGAGGAACTTGTCATCAGGGAGGAAAGTGTCAGAGCTCGAGACAGCGCTGGCCGTCATCCATGTCTCGGTTAAACCAAGGATATCAAGGTCGGGTTCTTCCAGGAAATGGCAGATGTCAGATGAGTGTTTGAAACTGAGTGAGTTGAGAGTGGGGAGGGGTACAAATCAGTAATCCTTGCGGAGGTGTAGAAGGAGCCTGACCTAGGGCACATGAGGAAGGAGAGAGGAAAGGAAGCAGAAGAAGGGAGAGAAAAGAGCAGGAGTGCATTATCAATCCGTGAGCTAGGAGTGGTGAGAAGGTTAGACGGGGAGGTCTGAGTCTCAGGATTTGAATGGGAAGTTCGATATCACATGTCATGCTATAGGAAGCATCTCAGGATTGGAATGGGAAGGAGTTGGATATGATATCTCTTGTTATAGGGAGGGTCTCAGGTTTGGTATTAGAAGCACTGAGATATCAAATCACATCCTTTAGGAAGGGACTCGAGTTTGGTATTTTAAGGAGTGAGATAGTAAATCTCATCCTATCGGAAGGGTCTCGGGTTTGGTATTGGAAGAAATGAGATTTCAAATCTCGGGCTGTGGGAATGGTCTCGGGTATGGTATTGGAAGGTGTGAGAAATCACATTTCATGCTACAGGAAGGGTCACAAGTTTTGAATGGGAAGGAGTTGGATTTCACATATACTACGGGAAGGGCCTCAGGTTTGGTATTAGAAGCATAGAGATATCATATCTCATGTTATAGGAAAAGTCTCGATTGGAATGGGAAGGAGTTGGATATCACATCTCATGCTATAGGAAGGGTCTCAGGTTGGAATGGGAAGGAGTTGGATATCACATCTCATGTTATAGGAAGGGTCTCAGGATTGGAATGGGAAGGACTTGGATATCACATCTCATGCTATAGGAAGGCTCTCAGGTTTGCAAGGGGAAAGAGTTGGATATCACATTTCATGTTAGAGGTAGGATCTCAGGTTTGGTATTAGAAGTATTGAGATATCACATCTCATGCTATCAGAAGGATCTCAGGTTTGGTATAGAAGAATTGAGATATCATATCTTATGCTATCAGAAGAGTCTCAGGATTGGAATGGGAAGGAGTTGGATATCACATCTCATGGTAAAGGGAGGGTCTCAGGTTTGGAAGATAAGGATTTGGATATCAAATCTCATGTTATAGGAAGGATCTCAGGTTTGGTATTAGAAGTATTGAGATATCACATCTCATGCTATCGGAAGGATCTCAGGTTTGGTATAGAAGCATTGAGATATCATATCTTATGCTATCAGAAGGGTCTCAGGATTGGAATGGGAAGGAGTTGGATATCACATCTCATGCTAAAGGGAGGGTCTCAGGTTTGGAAGGGGAAGGATTTGGATATCACATCTCATGTTATAGGATGGATCTCAGGTTTGGTATTAGAGGTATTGAGATATCACATCTCATGTTATCGGAAGGATCTCAGGTTTGGTATTAGAAGTATTGAGATATCACATCTCATGCTATAGGAAGGGTCTCAGGATTGGAATGGGAAGGAGCTGGATATCACATCTCATGCTAAAGGAAGGGTCTCAGGTTTGGAACGGGAAGGAGTTGGATATCACATCTCATGTTATAGGAAGGGTCTCAGGTTTGGTATAAACATTGAGATATCACATCTCTGCTATCGGAAGTGTCTCAGGATTGGAATGGGAAGGAGTTGGATATCCCATCTCATGTTATAGGACGGGTCTCAGGTTTTTTATTAGAATCATTGAGATATATTGCATGCTGTAGGAAGGGTCTAAGGATTGGAATGGGAAGGACTTGGATATCACATCTCATGCTATAGATAGGCTCTCAGGTTTAGAAAGTGAAGGAGTTGGATATCACATTTCATGTTAGAGGAAGGATCTCAGGTTTGGTATTAGAGGCATTGAGATATCACATCTCAGGCTATAGGAAGGGTCTCAGGATTGGAATGGGAAGGAGTTGGATATCACATCTCATGCTATAGGAAGGGTCTCAGGTTTGGTATAAACATTGAGATATCACATCTCATGCTATAGGAAGGGTCTCAGGATTGGAATGGAAGGAGTTGGATATCACATCTCATGTTATAGGAAGGATCTCAGGTTTGGTATTAGAAGCATTGAGACATCACATCTCATGCTATAGGAAGGGTCTCAGGATTGGAATGGGAAGGAGTTGGATATCACATCTCATGCTATAGGAAGGGTCTCAGGATTGGAATGGGAAGGAGTTGAATATGACATCTCATGCCGTAGGAAGGGTCTCAGGTTTGGTATAAACATTGAGATATCACATCTCTGCTATCAAAAGGGTCTCAGGATTGGAATGGGAAGGAGTTGGATATCCCATCTCATGTTATAGGAAGAGTCTCAGGTTTGGTATTAGAAGCATTGAGATATCACATCTCATGCTATAGGAAGTGTCTCAGGATTGGAATGGGAAGGATTGGATATCACATCTCATGCTATAGGTAGGGTCTCAAGTTTGATATTAGAAGCATTGAGATATCACATCTCATGCTATAGGAAGGGTCTGAGGATTGGAATGGGAAGGAGTTGGATATCACATCTCATGCTATGGGAAGGGTCTCAGGTTTGGTATAAGCAGTGAGATATCACATCTCATGCTATAGGAAGTGTCTCAGGATTGGAATGGGAAGGAGTTGGATATCACATCTCATGTTATAGGAAGGATCTCAGGTTTGGTATAAGCATTGAGATATCACATCTCTGCTATCGGAAGGGTCTCAGGATTGGAATGGGAAGGAGTTGGATATTCCCATCTCATGTTATAGGAAGGGTCTCAGGTTTGGTATTAGAAGCATTGAGATATCACATCTCATGCTATAGGAAGGGTCTCAGGATTGGAATGGGAAGGACTTGGATATCACATCTCATGCTATAGGGAGGGTCTCAAGTTTGATATTAGAAGCTTTGAGATATCACATCTCATGATATCGGAAGGGTCTCAGGATTGGAATGGGAAGGAGTTGGATATCACATCTCATGATAAAGGAAGGGTCTAAGGTTTGGAAGGGGAAGGATTTGGATATCACATCTCATGTTATATTACGGGTCTCAGGTTTGGTATCAGAAGCATTGAGATATCAAGTCTCATAGTATAGGAAGGGTCTCAGAATTGGAATGGGAAGGAGTTGGATATCACATCTCATGCTATAGGAAGGGTCTCAGGTTTGGTATAAGCATTGAGATATCACATCTCATGCTATAGGAAGGGTCTCAGGATTGGAATGGAAGGAGTTGGATATCACATCTCATGTTATAGGAAGGATCTCAGGTTTGGTATTAGAAGCATTGAGACATCACATCTCATGCTATAGGAAGGGTCTCAGGATTGGAATGGGAAGGAGTTGGATATCACATCTCATGCTATAGGAAGGGTCTCAGGATTGGAATGGGAAGGAGTTGAATATGACATCTCATGCCGTAGGAAGGGTCTCAGGTTTGGTATAAACATTGAGATATCACATCTCTGCTATCAAAAGGGTCTCAGGATTGGAATGGGAAGGAGTTTGATATCCCATCTCATGTTATAGGAAGAGTCTCAGGTTTGGTATTAGAAGCATTGAGATATCACATCTCATGCTATAGGAAGTGTCTCAGGATTGGAATGGGAAGGACTTGGATATCACATCTCATGCTATAGGTAGGGTCTCAAGTTTGATATTAGAAGCATTGGGATATCACATCTCATGCTATAGGAAGGGTCTGAGGATTGGAATGGGAAGGAGCTGGATATCACATCTCATGCTATGGGAAGGTTCCGTCCTATAGCATGAGATGTGATATCTCAATGCTTATACCAAACCTGAGACCCTTCCTATAGCATGAGATGTGATATCCAACTGCTTCCCATTCCAATCCTGAGACCCTTCCTATAGCATGAGATGTGATATCTCAATGCTTCTAATACCAAACCTGAGATCCTTCCTCTAACATGAAATGTGATATCCAACTCCTTCCCTTTCCAAACCTAAGAGCCTATCTATAGCATGAGATGTGATATCCAAGTCCTTCACATTCCAACCCTTAGACCCTTCCTACAGCATGCAATATGATATCTCAATGATTCTAATAACAAACCTGAGACCCGTCCTATAACATGAGATGGGATATCCAACTCCTTCCCATTCCAATCGTGAGACACTTCCGATAGCAGAGATGTGATATCTCAATGCTTATACCAAACCTGAGACCCTTCCTATAACATGAGATGTGATATCCAAATCCTTCCCGTTCCAAACCTGAGACCCTTCCTTTAGCGTGAGATGTGATATCCAGCTCCTTCCCATTCCAATCCTGAGACACTTCTGATAGCAGAGATGTGATATCTCAATGCTTATACCAAACCTGAGATCCTTCCTATAACATGAGATGTGATATCCAACTCCTTCCCATTCCAATCCTGAGACACTTCCTATAGCATGAGATGTGATATCTCACTGCTTATACCAAACCTGAGACCCTTCCTTTATCATGAGATGTGATATCCAATTCCTTCCCATTCCAATCCTGAGACCCTTCCGATATCATGAGATGTGATATCTCAAAGCTTCTAATATCAAACTTGAGACCCTCCCTATAGCATGAGATGTGATATCCAAGTCCTTCCCATTCCAATCCTGAGACCCTTCCTATAGCATGAGATGTGATATCTCAATGCTTCTAATACCAAACCTGAGACCCTTCCTATAACATGAGATGGGAATATCCAACTCCTTCCCATTCCAATCCTGAGACCCTTCCGATAGCAGAGATGTGATATCTCAATGCTTATACCAAACCTGAGATCCTTCCTATAACATGAGATGTGATATCCAACTCCTTCCCATTCCAATCCTGAGACACTTCCTATAGCATGAGATGTGATATCTCACTGCTTATACCAAACCTGAGACCCTTCCCATAGAATGAGATGTGATATCCAACTCCTTCCCATTCCAATCCTCAGACCCTTCCTATAGCATGAGATGTGATATCCCAATGCTTCTAATATCAAACTTGAGACCCTACCTATAGCATGAGATGTGATATCCAAGTCCTTCCCATTCCAATCCTGAGACACTTCCTATAGCATGAGATGTGATATCTCAATGCTTCTAATACCAAACCTGAGACTCTTCCTATAACATGAGATGGGATATCCAACTCCTTCCCATTCCAATCCTGAGACCCTTTTGATAGCAGAGATGTGATATCTCAATGTTTATACCAAACCTGAGACCCTTCCTACGGCATGAGATGTCATATTCAACTCCTTCCCATTCCAATCCTGAGACCCTTCCTATAGCATGAGATGTGATATCCAACTCCTTCCCATTCCAATCCTGAGACCCTTCCTATAGCATGAGATGTGATGTCTCAATGCTTCTAATACCAAACCTGAGATCCTTCCTATAACATGAGATGTGATATCCAACTCCTTCCATTCCAATCCTGAGACACTTCCTATAGCATGAGATGTGATATCTCAATGCTTATACCAAACCTGAGACCCTTCCTATAGCATGAGATGTGATATCCAACTCCTTCCCATTCCAATCCTGAGACCCTTCCTATAGCCTGAGATGTGATATCTCAATGCCTCTAATACCAAACCTGAGATCCTTCCTCTAACATGAAATGTGATATCCAACTCCTTCACTTTCCAAACCTGAGAGCCTATCTATAGCATGAGATGTGATATCCAAGTCCTTCCCATTCCAATCCTTAGACCCTTCCTACAGCATGCAATATGATATCTCAATGATTCTAATAAAAAACCTGAGACCCGTCCTATAACATGAGATGGGATATCCAACTCC
Organism: Ambystoma mexicanum; assembly: GCF_040938575.1. Classification (NCBI taxonomy): domain Eukaryota; kingdom Metazoa; phylum Chordata; class Amphibia; order Caudata; family Ambystomatidae; genus Ambystoma; species Ambystoma mexicanum. The sequence continues at coordinate 1,516,483,099 of NC_090923.1, forward strand.
TTCCCATTCCAATCCTGAGACACTTCCGATAGCAGAGATGTGATATCTCAATGCTTATACCAAACCTGAGATCCTTCCTATAACATGAGATGTGATATCCAACTCCTTCCCATTCCAATCCTTAGACACTTCCTATAGCATGAGATGTGATATCTCACTGCTTATACCAAACCTGAGACCCTTCCCATAGAATGAGATGTGATATCCAACTCCTTCCCATTCCAATCCTCAGACCCTTCCTATAGCATGAGATGTGATATCCCAATGCTTCTAATATCAAACTTGAGACCCTACCTATAGCATGAGATGTGATATCCAAGTCCTTCCCATTCCAATCCTGAGACACTTCCTATAGCATGAGATGTGATATCTCAATGCTTCTAATACCAAACCTGAGACTCTTCCTATAACATGAGATGGGATATCCAACTCCTTCCCATTCCAATCCTGAGACCCTTTTGATAGCAGAGATGTGATATCTCAATGTTTATACCAAACCTGAGACCCTTCCTACGGCATGAGATGTCATATTCAACTCCTTCCCATTCCAATCCTGAGACCCTTCCTATAGCATGAGATGTGATATCCAACTCCTTCCCATTCCAATCCTGAGACCCTTCCTATAGCATGAGATGTGATGTCTCAATGCTTCTAATACCAAACCTGAGATCCTTCCTATAACATGAGATGTGATATCCAACTCCTTCCATTGAAATCCTGAGACCCTTCCTATAGCATGAGATGTGATATCTCAATGCTTATACCAAACCTGAGACCCTTCCTATAGCATGAGATGTGATATCCAACTCCTTCCCATTCCAATCCTGAGACCCTTCCTATAGCCTGAGATGTGATATCTCAATGCCTCTAATACCAAACCTGAGACCCTTCCTATAACATGAGATGGGAATATCCAACTCCTTCCCATTCCAATCCTGAGACACTTCCTCTAGCATGAGATGTGATATCTCACTGCTTATACCAAACCTGAGAACCTTCCCATAGCATGAGATGTGATATCCAGCTCCTTCCCATTCCAATCCTCAGACCCTTCCTATAGCATGAGATGTGATATTCCAATGCTTCTAATATCAAACTTGAGACCCTACCTATAGCATGAGATGTGATATCCAAGTCCTTCCCATTCCAATCCTGAGACACTTCCTATAGCATGAGATGTGATATCTCAATGCTTCTAATACCAAACCTGAGACTCTTCCTATAACATGAGATGGGATATCCAACTCCTTCCCATTCCAATCCTGAGACCCTTTTGATAGCAGAGATGTGATATCTCAATGTTTATACCAAACCTGAGACCCTTCCTACGGCATGTGATGTCATATTCAACTCCTTCCCATTCCAATCCTGAGACCCTTCCTATAGCATGAGATGTGATATCCAACTCCTTCCCATTCCAATCCTGAGACCCTTCCTATAGCATGAGATGTGATGTCTCAATGCTTCTAATACCAAACCTGAGATCCTTCCTATAACATGAGATGTGATATCCAACTCCTTCCATTCCAATCCTGAGACCCTTCCTATAGCATGAGATGTGATATCTCAATGCTTATACCAAACCTGAGACCCTTCCTATAGCATGAGATGTGATATCCAACTCCTTCCCATTCCAATTCTGAGACCCTTCCTATACTATGAGACTTGATATCTCAATGCTTCTAATACCAAACCTGAGACCCGTAATATAACATGAGATGTGATATCCAAATCCTTCCCCTTCCAAACCTTAGACCCTTCCTTTATCATGAGATGTGATATCCAACTCCTTCCCATTCCAATCCTGAGACCCTTCCGATATCATGAGATGTGATATCTCAAAGCTTCTAATATCAAACTTGAGACCCACCCTATAGCATGAGATGTGATATCCAAGTCCTTCCCATTCCAATCCTGAGACCCTTCCTATAGCATGAGATGTGATATCTCACTGCTTATACCAAACCTGAGACCCTTCCCATAGCATGAGATGTGATATCCAACTCCTTCCCATTCCAATCCTCAGACCCTTCCTATAGCATGAGATGTGATATCTCAATGCTTCTAATATCAAACTTGAGACACTACCTATAGCATGAGATGTGATATCCACTCCTTCCCATTTAAATCCTGAGACACTTCCTATAGCATGAGATGTGATATCTCAATGCTTCTAATACCAAACCTGAGACTCTTCCTATAACATGAGATGGGATATCCAACTCCTTCCCATTCCAATCCTGAGACCCTTTTGATAGCAGAGATGTGATATCTCAATGTTTATACCAAACCTGAGACCCTTCCTACGGCATGAGATGTCATATTCAACTCCTTCCCATTCCAATCCTGAGACCCTTCGTATAGCATGAGATGTGATATCCAACTCCTTCCCATTCCAATCCTGAGACCCTTCCTATAGCATGAGATGTGATGTCTCAATGCTTCTAATACCAAACCTGAGATCCTTCCTATAACATGAGATGTGATATCCAACTCCTTCCATTCCAATCCTGAGACCCTTCCTATAGCATGAGATGTGATATCTCAATGCTTATACCAAACCTGAGACCCTTCCTATAGCATGAGATGTGATATCCAACTCCTTCCCATTCCAATCCTGAGACCCTTCCTATAGCCTGAGATGTGATATCTCAATGCCTCTAATACCAAAACTGAGATCCTTCCTCTAACATGAAATGTGATATCCAACTCCTTCACTTTCCAAACCTGAGAGCCTATCTATAGCATGAGATGTGATATCCAACTCCTTCCCATTCCAATCCTGAGACCCTTCCTATAGCCTGAGATGTGATATCTCAATGCCTCTAATACCAAACCTGAGATCCTTCCTCTAACATGAAATGTGATATCCAAGTCCTTCCCATTCCAATCCTTAGACCCTTCCTACAGCATGCAATATGATATCTCAATGATTCTAATAAAAAACCTGAGACCCATCCTATAACATGAGATGGGATATCCAACTCCTTCCCATTCCAATCCCGAGACACTTCCGATAGCAGAGATGTGATATCTCAATGTTTATACCAAACCTGAGACCCTTCCTATAACATGAGATGTGATATCCAACTCCTTCCCGTTCCAAACCTGAGACCCTTCATTTAGCATGAGATGTGATATCCAACTCCTTCCCATTCCAATCCTGAAACCCTTCCTATAGCATGAGATGTGATATCTCAATACTTCTAATACCAAACCTGAGATCCTTCCGATAACATGAGATGTGATATCTCAATACTTCTAATACCAAACCTGAGATCCATCCTATAACATGAGATGTGATATCCAAATCCTTCCCCTTCCAAACCTGAGACCCTCCCTTTAGCATGAGATGTGATATCCAACTCCTTCCCATTCCAATCCTGAGACCCTTCTGATAGCATAAGATATGATATCTCAATGCTTCTATACCAAACCTGAGATCCTTCCGATAGCATGAGATGTGATATCTCAATACTTCTAATACCAAACCTGAGATCCTTCCTATAACATGAGATGTGATATCCAAATCCTTATCTTCCAAACCTGAGACCCTCCCTTTACCATGAGATGTGATATCCAACTCCTTCCCATTCCAATCCTGAGACTCTTCTGATAGCATAAGATATGATATCTCAATGCTTCTATACCAAACCTGAGATCCTTCTGATAGCATGAGATGTGATATCTCAATACTTCTAATACCAAACCTGAGATCCTACCTCTAACATGAAATGTGATATCCAACTCTTTCCCCTTGCAAACCTGAGAGCCTTCCTATAGCATGAGATTTGATATCCAAGTCCTTCCCATTCCAATCCTGAGACCCTTCCTATAACATGAAATGTGATATACAACTCCTTCCCATTCCAACCTGAGACCCTTCCTATAGCATGAGATGTGATATCCAACTCCTTCCCATTCCAATCAAGACTTTTCCTATAACATGAGATGTGATATCTCTATGCTTCTAATACCAAACCTGAGGCCCTTCCCGTAGTATATGTGAAATCCAACTCCTTCCCATTCAAAACTTGTGACCCTTCCTGTAGCATGAAATGTGATTTCTCACACCTTCCAATACCATACCCGAGACCATTCCCACAGCCCGAGATTTGAAATCTCATTTCTTCCAATACCAAACCCGAGACCCTTCCGATAGGATGAGATTTACTATCTCACTCCTTAAAATACCAAACTCGAGTCCCTTCCTAAAGGATGTGATTTGATATCTCAGTGCTTCTAATACCAAACCTGAGACCCTCCCTATAACAAGAGATATCATATCCAACTCCTTCCCATTCCAATCCTGAGACGCTTCCTATAGCATGACATGTGATATCGAACTTCCCATTCAAATCCTGAGACTCAGACCTCCCCGTCTAACCTTCTCACCACTCCTCGCTCCCGGATTGATAATGCACTCCTGCTCTTTTCTCTCCCTTCTTCTGCTTCCTTTCCTCTCTCCTTCCTCATGTGCCCTAGGTCAGGCTCCTTCTACACCTCCGCAAGGATTACTGATTTGTACCCCTCCCCACTCTCAACTCACTCAGTTTCAAACACTCATCTGACATCTGCTATTTCCTGGAAGAACCCGACCTTGATGTCCTTGGTCTAACCGAGACATGGATGACGGCCAGCGCTGTCTCGAGCTCTGAAACTTTCCTCCCTGATGACAAGTTCCTCTCCATGCCCAGATCCAACCGTTCTTGAGGGGGAGTATCCTTGATTCCTGTAGTAAATTGCTTTCCTTTGCAGGCAGACTCCTCTCACGAATGCCTTGTCTGCATGCATTCTCTCTTTCCTGGATATCCAAATCCTTCCCGTTCCAAACCTGAGACCCTTCCTTTAGCATGAGATGTGATATCCAGCTCCTTCCCATTCCAATCCTGAGACACTTCCGATAGCATGAGATGTGATATCTCAATGCTTCTAATATCAAAACTGAGACCCTCCCTATAGCATGATATGTGATATCTAAGTCCTTCCCATTCCAATCCTGAGACCCTCCCTATAGCATGAGATGTGATATCCAACTCCTTCCCATTCCAATCCTGAGACCCTTCCTATAGCATGAGATATGATATCTCAATACTTCTAATACCAAACGTGAGATCCTTCCGATAACATGAGATGTGATATCCAAATCCTTCCCCTTCCAAACCTGAGACCCTCCCTTTAGCATGAGATGTGATATCCAACTCCTTCCTATTCCAATCCTGAGACTCTTCTGATAGCATGAGATGTGATATCTCAATGCTTCTAATACCAAACCTGAGATCCTTCCGATAGCATGAGATGTGATATCTCAATGCTTCTAATACCAAACCTGAGATCCTTCCTATAACATGAGATGTGATATCCAAATCCTTCCCCTTCCAAACCTAAAACCCTCCCTTTAGCATGAGATGTGATATCCAACTCCTTCCCATTCCATTCCTGAGACCCTTCTGATAGCATGAGATGTGATATCTCAATGCCTCTAATACCAAACCTGAGATCCTACCTCTAACATGAAATGTGATATCCAACTCTTTCCCCTTCCAAACCTGAGAGCCTTCCTATAGCATGAGATGTGATATCCAAGTCCTTCCCATTCCAATCCTGAGACCCTTCCTATAGCTTGAGATGTGATATCCAACTCCTTCCCATTCCAATTCTGAGACCCTTCCTATACTATGAGACTTGATATCTCAATGCTTCTAATACCAAACCTGAGACCCGTAATATAACATGAGATGTGATATCCAAATCCTTCCCCTTCCAAACCTTAGACCCTTCCTTTATCATGAGATATGATATCCAACTCCTTCCCATTCCATTCCTGAGACCCTTCTGATAGCATGAGATGTGATATCTCAATGCCTCTAATACCAAACCTGAGATCCTACCTCTAACATGAAATGTGATATCCAAATCCTTCCCCTTCCAAACCTTAGACCCTTCCTTTATCATGAGATATGATATCCAACTCCTTCCCATTCCAATCCTGAGACCCTTCCGATATCATGAGATGTGATATCTCAAAGCTTCTAATATCAAACTTGAGACCCTCCCTATAGCATGAGATGTGATATCCAAGTCCTTCCCATTCCAATCCTGAGACCCTTCCTATAGCATGAGATGTGATATCTCAATGCTTCTAATACCAAACCTGAGACCCTTCCTATAACATGAGATGGGAATATCCAACTCCTTCCCATTCCAATCCTGAGACACTTCCTATAGCATGAGATGTGATATCTCACTGCTTATACCAAACCTGAGAACCTTCCCATAGCATGAGATGTGATATCCAGCTCCTTCCCATTCCAATCCTCAGACCCTCCCTATAGCATGAGATGTGATATCCCAATGCTTCTAATATCAAACTTGAGACCCTACCTATAGCATGAGATGTGATATCCAAGTCCTTCCCATTCCAATCCTGAGACACTTCCTATAGCATGAGATGTGATATCTCAATGCTTCTAATACCAAACCTGAGACTCTTCCTATAACATGAGATGGGATATCCAACTCCTTCCCATTCCAATCCTGAGACCCTTTTGATAGCAGAGATGTGATATCTCAATGTTTATACCAAACCTGAGACCCTTCCTACGGCATGAGATGTCATATTCAACTCCTTCCCATTCCAATCCTGAGACCCTTCCTATAGCACGAGATGTGATATCCAACTCCTTCCCATTCCAATCCTGAGACCCTTCCTATAGCATGAGATGTGATGTCTCAATGCTTCTAATACCAAACCTGAGATCCTTCCTATAACATGAGATGTGATATCCAACTCCTTCCATTCCAATCCTGAGACCCTTCCTATAGCATGAGATGTGATATCTCAATGCTTATACCAAACCTGAGACCCTTCCTATAGCATGAGATGTGATATCCAACTCCTTCCCATTCCAATCCTGAGACCCTTCCTATAGCCTGAGATGTGATATCTCAATGCCTCTAATACCAAACCTGAGATCCTTCCTCTAACATGAAATGTGATATCCAACTCCTTCACTTTCCAAACCTGAGAGCCTATCTATAGCATGAGATGTGATATCCAAGTCCTTCCCATTCCAATCCTTAGACCCTTCCTACAGCATGCAATATGATATCTCAATGATTCTAATAAAAAACCTGAGACCCGTCCTATAACATGAGATGGGATATCCAACTCCTTCCCATTCCAATCCTGAGACACTTCCGATAGCAGAGATGTGATATCTCAATGTTTATACCAAACCTGAGACCCTTCCTATAACATGAGATGTGATATCCAACTCCTTCCCGTTCCAAACCTGAGACCCTTCCTTTAGCATGAGATGTGATATCCAACTCCTTCCCATTCCAATCCTGAGACCCTTCCTATAGCATGAGATGTGATATCTCAATACTTCTAATACCAAACCTGAGATCCTTCCGATAACATGAGATGTGATATCTCAATACTTCTAATACCAAACCTGAGATCCATCCTATAACATGAGATGTGATATCCAAATCCTTCCCCTTCCAAACCTGAGACCCTCCCTTTAGCATGAGATGTGATATCCAACTCCTTCCCATTCCAATCCTGAGACCCTTCTGATAGCATAAGATATGATATCTCAATGCTTCTATACCAAACCTGAGATCCTTCCGATAGCATGAGATGTGATATCTCAATACTTCTAATACCAAACCTGAGATCCTTCCTATAACATGAGATGTGATATCCAAATCCTTATCTTCCAAACCTGAGACCCTCCCTTTACCATGAGATGTGATATCCAACTCCTTCCCATTCCAATCCTGAGACACTTCCTATAGCATGAGATGTGATATCTCACTGCTTATACCAAACCTGAGAACCTTCCCATAGCATGAGATGTGATATCCAGCTCCTTCCCATTCCAATCCTCAGACCCTTCCTATAGCATGAGATGTGATATCCCAATGCTTCTAATATCAAACTTGAGACCCTACCTATAGCATGAGATGTGATATCCAAGTCCTTCCCATTCCAATCCTGAGACACTTCCTATAGCATGAGATGTGATATCTCAATGCTTCTAATACCAAACCTGAGACTCTTCCTATAACATGAGATGGGCTATCCAACTCCTTCCCATTCCAATCCTGAGACCCTTTTGATAGCAGAGATGTGATATCTCAATGTTTATACCAAACCTGAGACCCTTCCTAGGGCATGAGATGTCATATTCAACTCCTTCCCATTCCAATCCTGAGACCCTTCCTATAGCATGAGATGTGATATCCAACTCCTTCCCATTCCAATCCTGAGACCCTTCCTATAGCATGAGATGTGATGTCTCAATGCTTCTAATACCAAACCTGAGATCCTTCCTATAACATGAGATGTGATATCCAACTCCTTCCATTCCAATCCTGAGACCCTTCCTATAGCATGAGATGTGATATCTCAATGCTTATACCAAACCTGAGACCCTTCCTATAGCATGAGATGTGATATCCAACTCCTTCCCATTCCAATTCTGAGACCCTTCCTATACTATGAGACTTGATATCTCAATGCTTCTAATACCAAACCTGAGACCCGTAATATAACATGAGATGTGATATCCAAATCCTTCCCCTTCCAAACCTTAGACCCTTCCTTTATCATGAGATGTGATATCCAACTCCTTCCCATTCCAATCCTGAGACCCTTCCGATATCATGAGATGTGATATCTCAAAGCTTCTAATATCAAACTTGAGACCCTCCCTATAGCATGAGATGTGATATCCAAGTCCTTCCCATTCCAATCCTGAGACCCTTCCTATAGCATGAGATGTGATATCTCAATGCTTCTAATACCAAACCTGAGACCCTTCCTATAACATGAGATGGGAATATCCAACTCCTTCCCATTCCAATCCTGAGACCCTTCCGAGAGCAGAGATGTGATATCTCAATGCTTATACCAAACCTGAGATCCTTCCTATAACATGAGATGTGATATCCAACTCCTTCCCATTCCAATCCTGAGACACTTCCTATAGCATGAGATGTGATATCTCACTGCTTATACCAAACCTGAGACCCTTCCCATAGCATGAGATGTGATATCCAACTCCTTCCCATTCCAATCCTCAGACCCTTCCTATAGCATGAGATGTGATATCTCAATGCTTCTAATATCAAACTTGAGACCCTACCTATAGCATGAGATGTGATATCCAATCCTTCGCATTCCAATCCTGAGACACTTCCTATAGCATGAGATGTGATATCTCAATGCTTCTAATACCAAACCTGAGACTCTTCCTATAACATGAGATGGGATATCCAACTCCTTCCCATTCCAATCCTGAGACCCTTTTGATAGCAGAGATGTGATATCTCAATGTTTATACCAAACCTGAGACCCTTCCTACGGCATGAGATGTCATATTCAACTCCTTCCCATTCCAATCCTGAGACCCTTCCTATAGCATGAGATGTGATATCCAACTCCTTCCCATTCCAATCCTGAGACCCTTCCTATAGCATGAGATGTGATGTCTCAATGCTTCTAATACCAAACCTGAGATCCTTACTATAACATGAGATGTGATATCCAACTCCTTCCATTCCAATCCTGAGACCCTTCCTATAGCATGAGATGTGATATCTCAATGCTTATACCAAACCTGAGACCCTTCCTATAGCATGAGATGTGATATCCAACTCCTTCCCATTCCAATCCTGAGACCCTTCCTATAGCCTGAGATGTGATATCTCAATGCCTCTAATACCAAACCTGAGATCCTTCCTCTAACATGAAATGTGATATCCAACTCCTTCAATTTCCAAACCTGAGAGCCTATCTATAGCATGAGATGTGATATCCAAGTCCTTCCCATTCCAATCCTTAGACCCTTCCTACAGCATGCAATATGATATCTCAATGATTCTAATAAAAAACCTGAGACCCGTCCTATAACATGAGATGGGATATCCAACTCCTTCCCATTCCAATCCTGAGACACTTCCGATAGCAGAGATGTGATATCTCAATGTTTATACCAAACCTGAGACCCTTCCTATAACATGAGATGTGATATCCAACTCCTTCCCGTTCCAAACCTGAGACCCTTCCTTTAGCATGAGATGTGATATCCAACTCCTTCCCATTCCAATCCTGAGACCCTTCCTATAGCATGAGATGTGATATCTCAATACTTCTAATACCAAACCTGAGATCCTTCCGATAACATGAGATGTGATATCTCAATACTTCTAATACCAAACCTGAGATCCATCCTATAACATGAGATGTGATATCCAAATCCTTCCCCTTCCAAACCTGAGACCCTCCCTTTAGCATGAGATGTGATATCCAACTCCTTCCCATTCCAATCCTGAGACCCTTCTGATAGCATAAGATATGATATCTCAATGCTTCTATACCAAACCTGAGATCCTTCCGATAGCATGAGATGTGATATCTCAATACTTCTAATACCAAACCTGAGATCCTTCCTATAACATGAGATGTGATATCCAAATCCTTATCTTCCAAACCTGAGACCCTCCCTTTACCATGAGATGTGATATCCAACTCCTTCCCATTCCAATCCTGAGACACTTCCTATAGCATGAGATGTGATATCTCACTGCTTATACCAAACCTGAGAACCTTCCCATAGCATGAGATGTGATATCCAGCTCCTTCCCATTCCAATCCTCAGACCCTTCCTATAGCATGAGATGTGATATCCCAATGCTTCTAATATCGAACTTGAGACCCTACCTATAGCATGAGATGTGATATCCAAGTCCTTCCCATTCCAATCCTGAGACACTTCCTATAGCATGAGATGTGATATCTCAATGCTTCTAATACCAAACCTGAGACTCTTCCTATAACATGAGATGGGATATCCAACTCCTTCCCATTCCAATCCTGAGACCCTTTTGATAGCAGAGATGTGATATCTCAATGTTTATACCAAACCTGAGACCCTTCCTACGGCATGAGATGTCATATTCAACTCCTTCCCATTCAAATCCTGAGACCCTTCCTATAGCATGAGATGTGATATCCAACTCCTTCCCATTCCAATCCTGAGACCCTTCCTATAGCATGAGATGTGATGTCTCAATGCTTCTAATACCAAACCTGAGATCCTTCCTATAACATGAGATGTGATATCCAACTCCTTCCATTCCAATCCTGAGACCCTTCCTATAGCATGAGATGTGATATCTCAATGCTTATACCAAACCTGAGACCCTTCCTATAGCATGAGATGTGATATCCAACTCCTTCCCATTCCAATTCTGAGACCCTTCCTATACTATGAGACTTGATATCTCAATGCTTCTAATACCAAACCTGAGACCCGTAATATAACATGAGATGTAATATCCAAATCCTTCCCCTTCCAAACCTTAGACCCTTCCTTTATCATGAGATGTGATATCCAACTCCTTCCCATTCCAATCCTGAGACCCTTCCGATATCATGAGATGTGATATCTCAAAGCTTCTAATATCAAACTTGAGACCCTCCCTATAGCATGAGATGTGATATCCAAGTCCTTCCCATTCCAATCCTGAGACCCTTCCTATAGCATGAGATGTGATATCTCAATGCTTCTAATACCAAACCTGAGACCCTTCCTATAACATGAGATGGGAATATCCAACTCCTTCCCATTCCAATCCTGAGACCCTTCCGAGAGCAGAGATGTGATATCTCAATGCTTATACCAAACCTGAGATCCTTCCTATAACATGAGATGTGATATCCAACTCCTTCCCATTCCAATCCTGAGACACTTCCTATAGCATGAGATGTGATATCTCACTGCTTATACCAAACCTGAGACCCTTCCCATAGCATGAGATGTGATATCCAACTCCTTCCCATTCCAATCCTCAGACCCTTCCTATAGCATGAGATGTGATATCTCAATGCTTCTAATATCAAACTTGAGACCCTACCTATAGCATGAGATGTGATATCCAATCCTTCCCATTCCAATCCTGAGACACTTCCTATAGCATGAGATGTGATATCTCAATGCTTCTAATACCAAACCTGAGACTCTTCCTATAACATGAGATGGGATATCCAACTCCTTCCCATTCCAATCCTGAGACCCTTTTGATAGCAGAGATGTGATATCTCAATGTTTATACCAAACCTGAGACCCTTCCTACGGCATGAGATGTCATATTCAACTCCTTCCCATTCCAATCCTGAGACCCTTCCTATAGCATGAGATGTGATATCCAACTCCTTCCCATTCCAATCCTGAGACCCTTCCTATAGCATGAGATGTGATGTCTCAATGCTTCTAATACCAAACCTGAGATCCTTCCTATAACATGAGATGTGATATCCAACTCCTTCCATTCCAATCCTGAGACCCTTCCTATAACATGAGATGTGATATCTCAATGCTTATACCAAACCTGAGACCCTTCCTATAGCATGAGATGTGATATCCAACTCCTTCCCATTCCAATCCTGAGACCCTTCCTATAGCCTGAGATGTGATATCTCAATGCCTCTAATACCAAACCTGAGATCCTTCCTCTAACATGAAATGTGATATCCAACTCCTTCACTTTCCAAACCTGAGAGCCTATCTATAGCATGAGATGTGATATCCAAGTCCTTCCCATTCCAATCCTTAGACCCTTCCTACAGCATGCAATATGATATCTCAATGATTCTAATAAAAAACCTGAGACCCATCCTATATTATGAGATGGGATATCCAACTCCTTCCCATTCCAATCCTGAGACACTTCCGATAGCAGAGATGTGATATCTCAATGTTTATACCAAACCTGAGACCCTTCCTATAACATGAGATGTGATATCCAACTCCTTCCCGTTCCAAACCTGAGACCCTTCATTTAGCATGAGATGTGATATCCAACTCCTTCCCATTCCAATCCTGAGACCCTTCCTATAGCATGAGATGTGATATCTCAATACTTCTAATACCAAACCTGAGATCCTTCCGATAACATGAGATGTGATATCTCAATACTTCTAATACCAAACCTGAGATCCATCCTATAACATGAGATGTGATATCCAAATCCTTCCCCTTCCAAACCTGAGACCCTCCCTTTAGCATGAGATGTGATATCCAACTCCTTCCCATTCCAATCCTGAGACCTTTCTGATAGCATAAGATATGATATCTCAATGCTTCTATACCAATCCTGAGATCCTTCCGATAGCATGAGATGTGATATCTCAATACTTCTAATACCAAACCTGAGATCCTTCCTATAACATGAGATGTGATATCCAAATCCTTATCTTCCAAACGTGAGACCCTCCCTTTACCATGAGATGTGATATCCAACTCCTTCCCATTCCAATCCTGAGACTCTTCTGATAGCATGAGATGTGATATCTCAATACTTCTAATACCAAACCTGAGATCCTACCTCTAACATGAAATGTGATATCCAACTCTTTCCCCTTGCAAACCTGAGAGCCTTCCTATAGCATGAGATGTGATATCCAAGTCCTTCCCATTCCAATCCTGAGACCCTTCCTATAACATGAGATGTGATATCCAACTCCTTCCCATTCCAACCTGAGACCCTTCCTATAGCATGAGATGTGATATCCAACTCCTTCCCATTCCAATCAAGACTTTTCCTATAACATGAGATGTGATATCTCTATGCTTCTAATACCAAACCTGAGGCCCTTCCCGTAGTATATGTGAAATCCAACTCCTTCCCATTCAAAACTTGTGACCCTTCCTGTAGCATGAAATGTGATTTCTCACACCTTCCAATACCATACCCGAGACCATTCCCACAGCCCGAGATTTGAAATCTCATTTCTTCCAATACCAAACCCGAGACCCTTCCGATAGGATGAGATTTACTATCTCACTCCTTAAAATACCAAACTCGAGTCCCTTCCTAAAGGATGTGATTTGATATCTCAGTGCTTCTAATACCAAACCTGAGACCCTCCCTATAACAAGAGATATCATATCCAACTCCTTCCCATTCCAATCCTGAGACGCTTCCTATAGCATGACATGTGATATCGAACTTCCCATTCAAATCCTGAGACTCAGACCTCCCCGTCTAACCTTCTCACCACTCCTCGCTCCCGGATTGATAATGCACTCCTGCTCTTTTCTCTCCCTTCTTCTGCTTCCTTTCCTCTCTCCTTCCTCATGTGCCCTAGGTCAGGCTCCTTCTACACCTCCGCAAGGATTACTGATTTGTACCCCTCCCCACTCTCAACTCACTCAGTTTCAAACACTCATCTGACATCTGCCATTTCCTGGAAGAACCCGACCTTGATGTCCTTGGTCTAACCGAGACATGGATGACGGCCAGCGCTGTCTCGAGCTCTGAAACTTTCCTCCCTGATGACAAGTTCCTCTCCATGCCCAGATCCAACCGTTCTTGAGGGGGAGTATCCTTGATTCCTGTAGTAAATTGCTTTCCTTTGCAGGCAGACTCCTCTCACGAATGCCTTGTCTGCATGCATTCTCTCTTTCCTGGATATCCAAATCCTTCCCGTTCCAAACCTGAGACCCTTCCTTTAGCATGAGATGTGATATCCAGCTCCTTCCCATTCCAATCCTGAGACACTTCCGATAGCATGAGATGTGATATCTCAATGCTTCTAATATCAAAACTGAGACCCTCCCTATAGCATGATATGTGATATCTAAGTCCTTCCCATTCCAATCCTGAGACCCTCCCTATAGCATGAGATGTGATATCCAACTCCTTCCCATTCCAATCCTGAGACCCTTCCTATAGCATGAGATATGATATCTCAATACTTCTAATACCAAACGTGAGATCCTTCCGATAACATGAGATGTGATATCCAAATCCTTCCCCTTCCAAACCTGAGACCCTCCCTTTAGCATGAGATGTGATATCCAACTCCTTCCCATTCCAATCCTGAGACACTTCCTATAGCATAAGGGCCCGAGGCAAAGGGCGGCTCCTACATTGGCGGCTCCAGGACGTGTCTGCAGGTGTCCGCAGGGAAGCAAAGGAAGCCAGACACCAACAAAACTGTGAGTATGGCATGGGTGGGGTGTAGAGCAATCACTCTACTCCAGAAAGCCCCTGTCACTTTACCTTACCTTCCATAGCATAGACTGCCATAGACTTAAATCAAGACATACCTAGGAAAACTTGCGACCACTATAAATTGATTGTAAATACTGCCTTACGATGCACATGAATTTACTTGCCAATTTTAGCTAGTGCCAGACGTGTAGGGAACTGAACCTTAGCTTGCACCGTACCTAGATAAAAATTGGTACTCTTAACATACACCACACTTAGAATTCTGAACCCTAGCTTGCGTCACATATAGATAGAAATGGGATCGTTAGCATGTTAGAAGTGTGCCCAATAGCCCTTGAAAAGTTGAACTTAGAAGTGTGCCCAATAGCCTCTCTGTGAAAAGTTGAACTTAGAAGTGTGCCCACTAGCCTCTATGAAAAGTTGAATTTAGAAGTGTGCCCAATAGCCTCTTTGTTAAAGTCGAATTTAGAAATGTGCCCAATAGCCTCTATGAAAAGTTGAATTTAGAAGTGTGCCCAATAGCCTCTCTGTGAAAGTAGAATTAGAAGTGTCCCCAATAGTCTCTCTGAGAAAGTAGAATTTAGAAGTGTGCCCAATAGCCTCTCTGTGAAAGTAGAATTAGAAGTGTCCCCAATAGTCTCTCTGAGAAAGTAGAATTTAGAAGTGTGCCCAATAGCCTCTTTGTTAAAGCTGAATTTAGAAGTGTGCCCAATAGCCTCTCTGTGAAAGTAGAATTAGAAGTGTCCCCAATAGTCTCTCTGAGAAAGTAGAATTTAGAAGTGTGCCCAATAGCCTCTTTGTTAAAGTTGAATATAGAAATGTGCCCAATAGCCTCTGTGGAAAGTTGAATTTAGAAGTGTGCCCAATAGCCTCTCTGTGAAAGTAGAATTAGAAGTGTCCCCAATAGTCTCTCTGAGAAAGTAGAATTTAGAAGTGTGCCCAATAGCCTCTTTGTTAAAGTTGAATATAGAAATGTGCCCAATAGCCTCTGTGGAAAGTTGAATTTAGAAGTGTGCTCAATAGCCTCTATGAAAAGTTGAATTTAGAAGTGTGCCCAATAGCCTCTGTGAAAGTTGAATTTAGAAGTGTCCCCACTAGCCTCTATGAAAAGTTGAATTTAGAAGTGTGCCCAATAGCCTCTTTGTTAAAGTTGAATTTAGAAGTGTGCCCAATAGCCCCTTTACTAAAGTTGAACTTAGAAGTGTGCCCAATAGCCTCTGTGAAAAGTTGAATTTAGAAATGTGCCCAATAGCCTCTGTGAAAAGTAGAATTAGAAGAGTGCCCAATAGCCAAGTTGCCCAGTAGCCCCTGTGAAAGTTGAACTTAGAAATGTACCCAATAGCCTCTGTGAAAAGTTGAACCTAGAAGTGTTCCCAATATCCTTTGTGAAAACTGATTTTAGAAGTGTGCCCAATAGCCTCTCTGAGAAAGTTGAATTTTGATGTGTGTCCAATACCCCCTGTGAAAGTCGCATTTAGAAGTGTCCCCGATAGCCCCTATGGAAAGTTGAATTTAGAAATGTGCCCAATAGCCTCTGTGGAAAGCTGAATTAGAAGTTTGCCCAATAGCCAAGTTGCCCAGTAGCCCCTGCGAAAGTTGAACTTAGAAATGTGCCCAATAGCCTCTGTGGAAAGTTGAACCTAGAAGAGTGCCCAATAGCGTCTGTGGAAAGTAGAATTAGAAGTGTGCCCAATTGCCAAGTTGCCCAGTAGCCCCTGTGAATGTTGAACTTAGAAATGTGCCCAATAGCCTCTGTGAAAAGTTGATCCTAGAAGTGTCCCCAATAGCCTTTTGTGTAAACTGACTTTAGAAATGTGCCCAATAGCCTCTTTGTGAAAGTTGAATTTAGAAATGTTCCCAATAGCCTCGTTAGAAGATTCTAGAAAACACTCGAATGACCATATAACCCACCTTATGCTTACTCTATCCTTACACCACCACTCAACTAGAACACAGAGATACTATGACACCATTCGGTATAACTGTTCTCATACCAACATCCGTCACATACTCCACATCACTCTATGTAAACACTGCTGGTTACACACCCCCAGCCAGGCGTTCTACTCAGGCCTAACGCAGCCACATCCGGTCTGGATAAATCCTGCCAGAACGAACACATACTCCTGACCCCTCAACCACCACACCTACCGCTAAGAAGCAGCTATTACACGAATACCACACAAGCTGCACACATACATGGTGCCCACACGCATCTTTGACTCTCTCTACTCCCTCTACTGATCTGAACTTCGGTTCCCAAGGGCGTTCAACCTACCAGCGCCTTCAGACCATACCAATGGTATATAAGGCGCTATACATATGCAAAATAACAATAACAATAACAATAACAATGTGATATCCAACTCCTTCCTATTCCAATCCTGAGACTCTTCTGATAGCATGAGATGTGATATCTCAATGCTTCTAATACCAAACCTGAGATCCTTCCGATAGCATGAGATGTGATATCTCAATGCTTCTAATACCAAACCTGAGATCCTTCCTATAACATGAGATGTGATATCCAAATCCTTCCCCTTCCAAACCTAAAACCCTCCCTTCAGCATGAGATGTGATATCCAACTCCTTCCCATTCCATTCCTGAGACCCTTCTGATAGCATGAGATGTGATATCTCAATGCCTCTAATACCAAACCTGAGATCCTACCTCTAACATGAAATGTGATATCCAACTCTTTCCCCTTCCAAACCTGAGAGCCTTCCTATAGCATGAGATGTGATATCCAAGTCCTTCCCATTCCAATCCTGAGACCCTTCCTATAGCTTGAGATGTGATATCCAACTCCTTCCCATTCCAATTCTGAGACCCTTCCTATACTATGAGACTTGATATCTCAATGCTTCTAATACCAAACCTGAGACCCGTAATATAACATGAGATGTGATATCCAAATCCTTCCCCTTCCAAACCTTAGACCCTTCCTTTATCATGAGATGTGATATCCAACTCCTTCCCATTCCAATCCTGAGACCCTTCCGATATCATGAGATGTGATATCTCAAAGCTTCTAATATCAAACTTGAGACCCTCCCTATAGCATGAGATGTGATATCCAAGTCCTTCCCATTCCAATCCTGAGACCCTTCCTATAGCATGAGATGTGATATCTCAATGCTTCTAATACCAAACCTGAGACCCTTCCTATAACATGAGATGGGAATATCCAACTCCTTCCCATTCCAATCCTGAGACACTTCCTATAGCATGAGATGTGATATCTCACTGCTTATACCAAACCTGAGAACCTTCCCATAGCATGAGATGTGATATCCAGCTCCTTCCCATTCCAATCCTCAGACCCTTCCTATAGCATGAGATGTGATATCCCAATGCTTCTAATATCAAACTTGAGACCCTACCTATAGCATGAGATGTGATATCCAAGTCCTTCCCATTCCAATCCTGAGACACTTCCTATAGCATGAGATGTGATATCTCAATGCTTCTAATACCAAACCTGAGACTCTTCCTATAACATGAGATGGGATATCCAACTCCTTCCCATTCCAATCCTGAGACCCTTTTGATAGCAGAGATGTGATATCTCAATGTTTATACCAAACCTGAGACCCTTCCTACGGCATGAGATGTCATATTCAACTCCTTCCCATTCCAATCCTGAGACCCTTCCTATAGCATGAGATGTGATATCCAACTCCTTCCCATTCCAATCCTGAGACCCTTCCTATAGCATGAGATGTGATGTCTCAATGCTTCTAATACCAAACCTGAGATCCTTCCTATAACATGAGATGTGATATCCAACTCCTTCCATTCCAATCCTGAGACCCTTCCTATAGCATGAGATGTGATATCTCAATGCTTATACCAAACCTGAGACCCTTCCTATAGCATGGGATGTGATATCCAACTCCTTCCCATTCCAATTCTGAGACCCTTCCTATACTATGAGACTTGATATCTCAATGCTTCTAATACCAAACCTGAGACCCGTAATATAACATGAGATGTGATATCCAAATCCTTCCCCTTCCAAACCTTAGACCCTTCCTTTATCATGAGATGTGATATCCAACTCCTTCCCATTCCAATCCTGAGACCCTTCCGATATCATGAGATGTGATATCTCAAAGCTTCTAATATCAAACTTGAGACCCTCCCTATAGCATGAGATGTGATATCCAAGTCCTTCCCATTCCAATCCTGAGACCCTTCCTATAGCATGAGATGTGATATCTCAATGCTTCTAATACCAAACCTGAGACCCTTCCTATAACATGAGATGGGAATATCCAACTCCTTCCCATTCCAATCCTGAGACCCTTCCGAGAGCAGAGATGTGATATCTCAATGCTTATACCAAACCTGAGATCCTTCCTATAACATGAGATGTGATATCCAACTCCTTCCCATTCCAATCCTGAGACACTTCCTATAGCATGAGATGTGATATCTCACTGCTTATACCAAACCTGAGACCCTTCCCATAGCATGAGATGTGATATCCAACTCCTTCCCATTCCAATCCTCAGACCCTTCCTATAGCATGAGATGTGATATCTCAATGCTTCTAATATCAAACTTGAGACCCTACCTATAGCATGAGATGTGATATCCAATCCTTCGCATTCCAATCCTGAGACACTTCCTATAGCATGAGATGTGATATCTCAATGCTTCTAATACCAAACCTGAGACTCTTCCTATAACATGAGATGGGATATCCAACTCCTTCCCATTCCAATCCTGAGACCCTTTTGATAGCAGAGATGTGATATCTCAATGTTTATACCAAACCTGAGACCCTTCCTACGGCATGAGATGTCATATTCAACTCCTTCCCATTCCAATCCTGAGACCCTTCCTATAGCATGAGATGTGATATCCAACTCCTTCCCATTCCAATCCTGAGACCCTTTCTATAGCATGAGATGTGATGTCTCAATGCTTCTAATACCAAACCTGAGATCCTTACTATAACATGAGATGTGATATCCAACTCCTTCCATTCCAATCCTGAGACCCTTCCTATAGCATGAGATGTGATATCTCAATGCTTATACCAAACCTGAGACCCTTCCTATAGCATGAGATGTGATATCCAACTCCTTCCCATTCCAATCCTGAGACCCTTCCTATAGCCTGAGATGTGATATCTCAATGCCTCTAATACCAAACCTGAGATCCTTCCTCTAACATGAAATGTGATATCCAACTCCTTCAATTTCCAAACCTGAGAGCCTTCCTACGGCATGAGATGTCATATTCAACTCCTTCCCATTCCAATCCTGAGACCCTTCCTATAGCATGAGATGTGATATCCAACTCCTTCCCATTCCAATCCTGAGACCCTTTCTATAGCATGAGATGTGATGTCTCAATGCTTCTAATACCAAACCTGAGATCCTTACTATAGCATGAGATGTGATATCCAAGTCCTTCCCATTCCAATCCTTAGACCCTTCCTACAGCATGCAATATGATATCTCAATGATTCTAATAAAAAACCTGAGACCCGTCCTATAACATGAGATGGGATATCCAACTCCTTCCCATTCCAATCCTGAGACACTTCCGATAGCAGAGATGTGATATCTCAATGTTTATACCAAACCTGAGACCCTTCCTATAACATGAGATGTGATATCCAACTCCTTCCCGTTCCAAACCTGAGACCCTTCCTTTAGCATGAGATGTGATATCCAACTCCTTCCCATTCCAATCCTGAGACCCTTCCTATAGCATGAGATGTGATATCTCAATACTTCTAATACCAAACCTGAGATCCTTCCGATAACATGAGATGTGATATCTCAATACTTCTAATACCAAACCTGAGATCCATCCTATAACATGAGATGTGATATCCAAATCCTTCCCCTTCCAAACCTGAGACCCTCACTTTAGCATGAGATGTGATATCCAACTCCTTCCCATTCCAATCCTGAGACCCTTCTGATAGCATAAGATATGATATCTCAATGCTTCTATACCAAACCTGAGATCCTTCCGATAGCATGAGATGTGATATCTCAATACTTCTAATACCAAACCTGAGATCCTTCCTATAACATGAGATGTGATATCCAAATCCTTATCTTCCAAACCTGAGACCCTCCCTTTACCATGAGATGTGATATCCAACTCCTTCCCATTCCAATCCTGAGACTCTTCTGATAGCATAAGATATGATATCTCAATGCTTCTATACCAAACCTGAGATCCTTCTGATAGCATGAGATGTGATATCTCAATACTTCTAATACCAAACCTGAGATCCTACCTCTAACATGAAATGTGATATCCAACTCTTTCCCCTTGCAAACCTGAGAGCCTTCCTATAGCATGAGATGTGATATCCAAGTCCTTCCCATTCCAATCCTGAGACCCTTCCTATAACATGAGATGTGATATCCAACTTCTTCCCATTCCAACCTGAGACCCTTCCTATAGCATGAGATGTGATATCCAACTCCTTCCCATTCCAATCAAGACTTTTCCTATAACATGAGATGTGATATCTCTATGCTTCTAATACCAAACCTGAGGCCCTTCCCGTAGTATATGTGAAATCCAACTCCTTCCCATTCAAAACTTGTGACCCTTCCTGTAGCATGAAATGTGATTTCTCACACCTTCCAATACCATACCCGAGACCCTTCCGATAGGATGAGATTTACTATCTCACTCCTTAAAATACCAAACTCGAGTCCCTTCCTAAAGGATGTGATTTGATATCTCAGTGCTTCTAATACCAAACCTGAGACCCTCCCTATAACAAGAGATATCATATCCAACTCCTTCCCATTCCAATCCTGAGACGCTTCCTATAGCATGACATGTGATATCGAACTTCCCATTCAAATCCTGAGACTCAGACCTCCCCGTCTAACCTTCTCACCACTCCTCGCTCCCGGATTGATAATGCACTCCTGCTCTTTTCTCTCCCTTCTTCTGCTTCCTTTCCTCTCTCCTTCCTCATGTGCCCTAGGTCAGGCTCCTTCTACACCTCCGCAAGGATTACTGATTTGTACCCCTCCCCACTCTCAACTCACTCAGTTTCAAACACTCATCTGACATCTGCCATTTCCTGGAAGAACCCGACCTTGATGTCCTTGGTCTAACCGAGACATGGATGACGGCCAGCGCTGTCTCGAGCTCTGAAACTTTCCTCCCTGATGACAAGTTCCTCTCCATGCCCAGATCCAACCGTTCTTGAGGGGGAGTATCCTTGATTCCTGTAGTAAATTGCTTTCCTTTGCTGGCAGACTCCTCTCACGAATGCCTTGTCTGCATGCATTCTCTCTTTCCTGGATATCCAAATCCTTCCCGTTCCAAACCTGAGACCCTTCCTTTAGCATGAGATGTGATATCCAGCTCCTTCCCATTCCAATTCTGAGACACTTCCGATAGCATGAGATGTGATATCTCAATGCTTCTAATATCAAAACTGAGACCCTCCCTATAGCATGATATGTGATATCTAAGTCCTTCCCATTCCAATCCTGAGACCCTCCCTATAGCATGAGATGTGATATCCAACTCCTTCCCATTCCAATCCTGAGACCCTTCCTATAGCATGAGATATGATATCTCAATACTTCTAATACCAAACGTGAGATCCTTCCGATAACATGAGATGTGATATCCAAATCCTTCCCCTTCCAAACCTGAGACCCTCCCTTTAGCATGAGATGTGACATCCAACTCCTTCCTATTCCAATCCTGAGACTCTTCTGATAGCATGAGATGTGATATCTCAATGCTTCTAATACCAAACCTGAGATCCTTCCGATAGCATGAGATGTGATATCTCAATGCTTCTAATACCAAACCTGAGATCCTTCCTATAACATGAGATGTGATATCCAAATCCTTCCCCTTCCAAACCTAAAACCCTCCCTTTAGCATGAGATGTGATATCCAACCATTTCCCATTCCATTCCTGAGACCCTTCTGATAGCATGAGATGTGATATCTCAATTCCTCTAATACCAAACCTGAGATCCTACCTCTAACATGAAATGTGATATCCAACTCTTTCCCCTTCCAAACCTGAGAGCCTTCCTATAGCATGAGATGTGATATCCAAGTCCTTCCCATTCCAATCCTGAGACCCTTCCTATAGCTTGAGATGTGATATCCAACTCCTTCCCATTCCAATTCTGAGACCCTTCCTATACTATGAGACTTGATATCTCAATGCTTCTAATACCAAACCTGAGACCCGTAATATAACATGAGATGTGATATCCAAATCCTTCCCCTTCCAAACCTTAGACCCTTCCTTTATCATGAGATGTGATATCCAACTCCTTCCCATTCCAATCCTGAGACCCTTCCGATATCATGAGATGTGATATCTCAAAGCTTCTAATATCAAACTTGAGACCCTCCCTATAGCATGAGATGTGATATCCAAGTCCTTCCCATTCCAATCCTGAGAACCTTCCTATAGCATGAGATGTGATATCTCAATGCTTCTAATACCAAACCTGAGACCCTTCGTATAACATGAGATGGGAATATCCAACTCCTTCCCATTCCAATCCTGAGACACTTCCTATAGCATGAGATGTGATATCTCACTGCTTATACCAAACCTGAGAACCTTCCCATAGCATGAGATGTGATATCCAGCTCCTTCCCATTCCAATCCTCAGACCCTTCCTATAGCATGAGATGTGATATCCCAATGCTTCTAATATCAAACTTGAGACCCTACCTATAGCATGAGATGTGATATCCAAGTCCTTCCCATTCCAATCCTGAGACACTTCCTATAGCATGAGATGTGATATCTCAATGCTTCTAATACCAAACCTGAGACTCTTCCTATAACATGAGATGGGATATCCAACTCCTTCCCATTCCAATCCTGAGACCCTTTTGATAGCAGAGATGTGATATCTCAATGTTTATACCAAACCTGAGACCCTTCCTACGGCATGAGATGTCATATTCAACTCCTTCCCATTCCAATCCTGAGACCCTTCCTATAGCATGAGATGTGATATCCAACTCCTTCCCATTCCAATCCTGAGACCCTTCCTATAGCATGAGATGTGATGTCTCAATGCTTCTAATACCAAACCTGAGATCCTTCCTATAACATGAGATGTGATATCCAACTCCTTCCATTCCAATCCTGAGACCCTTCCTATAGCATGAGATGTGATATCTCAATGCTTATACCAAACCTGAGACCCTTCCTATAGCATGAGATGTGATATCCAACTCCTTCCCATTCCAATCCTGAGACCCTTCCTATAGCCTGAGATGTGATATCTCAATGCCTCTAATACCAAACCTGAGATCCTTCCTCTAACATGAAATGTGATATCCAACTCCTTCACTTTCCAAACCTGAGAGCCTATCTATAGCATGAGATGTGATATCCAAGTCCTTCCCATTCCAATCCTTAGACCCTTCCTACAGCATGCAATATATCTCAATGATTCTAATAAAAAACCTGAGACCCGTCCTATAACATGAGATGGGATATCCAACTCCTTCCCATTCCAATCCTGAGACACTTCCGATAGCAGAGATGTGATATCTCAATGTTTATACCAAACCTGAGACCCTTCCTATAACATGAGATGTGATATCCAACTCCTTCCCGTTCCAAACCTGAGACCCTTCCTTTAGCATGAGATGTGATATCCAACTCCTTCCCATTCCAATCCTGAGACCCTTCCTATAGCATGAGATGTGATATCTCAATACTTCTAATACCAAATCTGAGATCCTTCCGATAACATGAGATGTGATATCTCAATACTTCTAATACCAAACCTGAGATCCTACCTCTAACATGAAATGTGATATCCAACTCTTTCCCCTTGCAAACCTGAGAGCCTTCCTATAGCATGAGATGTGATATCCAAGTCCTTCCCATTCCAATCCTGAGACCCTTCCTATAACATGAGATGTGATATCCAACTTCTTCCCATTCCAACCTGAGACCCTTCCTATAGCATGAGATGTGATATCCAACTCCTTCCCATTCCAATCAAGACTTTTCCTATAACATGAGATGTGATATCTCTATGCTTCTAATACCAAACCTGAGGCCCTTCCCGTAGTATATGTGAAATCCAACTCCTTCCCATTCAAAACTTGTGACCCTTCCTGTAGCATGAAATGTGATTTCTCACACCTTCCAATACCATACCCGAGACCCTTCCGATAGGATGAGATTTACTATCTCACTCCTTAAAATACCAAACTCGAGTCCCTTCCTAAAGGATGTGATTTGATATCTCAGTGCTTCTAATACCAAACCTGAGACCCTCCCTATAACAAGAGATATCATATCCAACTCCTTCCCATTCCAATCCTGAGACGCTTCCTATAGCATGACATGTGATATCGAACTTCCCATTCAAATCCTGAGACTCAGACCTCCCCGTCTAACCTTCTCACCACTCCTCGCTCCCGGATTGATAATGCACTCCTGCTCTTTTCTCTCCCTTCTTCTGCTTCCTTTCCTCTCTCCTTCCTCATGTGCCCTAGGTCAGGCTCCTTCTACACCTCCGCAAGGATTACTGATTTGTACCCCTCCCCACTCTCAACTCACTCAGTTTCAAACACTCATCTGACATCTGCCATTTCCTGGAAGAACCCGACCTTGATGTCCTTGGTCTAACCGAGACATGGATGACGGCCAGTGCTGTCTCGAGCTCTGAAACTTTCCTCCCTGATGACAAGTTCCTCTCCATGCCCAGATCCAACCGTTCTTGAGGGGGAGTATCCTTGATTCCTGTAGTAAATTGCTTTCCTTTGCTGGCAGACTCCTCTCACGAATGCCTTGTCTGCATGCATTCTCTCTTTCCTGGATATCCAAATCCTTCCCGTTCCAAACCTGAGACCCTTCCTTTAGCATGAGATGTGATATCCAGCTCCTTCCCATTCCAATTCTGAGACACTTCCGATAGCATGAGATGTGATATCTCAATGCTTCTAATATCAAAACTGAGACCCTCCCTATAGCATGATATGTGATATCTAAGTCCTTCCCATTCCAATCCTGAGACCCTCCCTATAGCATGAGATGTGATATCCAACTCCTTCCCATTCCAATCCTGAGACCCTTCCTATAGCATGAGATATGATATCTCAATACTTCTAATACCAAACGTGAGATCCTTCCGATAACATGAGATGTGATATCCAAATCCTTCCCCTTCCAAACCTGAGACCCTCCCTTTAGCATGAGATGTGACATCCAACTCCTTCCTATTCCAATCCTGAGACTCTTCTGATAGCATGAGATGTGATATCTCAATGCTTGTAATACCAAACCTGAGATCCTTCCGATAGCATGAGATGTGATATCTCAATGCTTCTAATACCAAACCTGAGATCCTTCCTATAACATGAGATGTGATATCCAAATCCTTCCCCTTCCAAACCTAAAACCCTCCCTTTAGCATGAGATGTGATATCCAACCATTTCCCATTCCATTCCTGAGACCCTTCTGATAGCATGAGATGTGATATCTCAATTCCTCTAATACCAAACCTGAGATCCTACCTCTAACATGAAATGTGATATCCAACTCTTTCCCCTTCCAAACCTGAGAGCCTTCCTATAGCATGAGATGTGATATCCAAGTCCTTCCCATTCCAATCCTGAGACCCTTCCTATAGCTTGAGATGTGATATCCAACTCCTTCCCATTCCAATTCTGAGACCCTTCCTATACTATGAGACTTGATATCTCAATGCTTCTAATACCAAACCTGAGACCCGTAATATAACATGAGATGTGATATCCAAATCCTTCCCCTTCCAAACCTTAGACCCTTCCTTTATCATGAGATGTGATATCCAACTCCTTCCCATTCCAATCCTGAGACCCTTCCGATATCATGAGATGTGATATCTCAAAGCTTCTAATATCAAACTTGAGACCCTCCCTATAGCATGAGATGTGATATCCAAGTCCTTCCCATTCCAATCCTGAGAACCTTCCTATAGCATGAGATGTGATATCTCAATGCTTCTAATACCAAACCTGAGACCCTTCGTATAACATGAGATGGGAATATCCAACTCCTTCCCATTCCAATCCTGAGACACTTCCTATAGCATGAGATGTGATATCTCACTGCTTATACCAAACCTGAGAACCTTCCCATAGCATGAGATGTGATATCCAGCTCCTTCCCATTCCAATCCTCAGACCCTTCCTATAGCATGAGATGTGATATCCCAATGCTTCTAATATCAAACTTGAGACCCTACCTATAGCATGAGATGTGATATCCAAGTCCTTCCCATTCCAATCCTGAGACACTTCCTATAGCATGAGATGTGATATCTCAATGCTTCTAATACCAAACCTGAGACTCTTCCTATAACATGAGATGGGATATCCAACTCCTTCCCATTCCAATCCTGAGACCCTTTTGATAGCAGAGATGTGATATCTCAATGTTTATACCAAACCTGAGACCCTTCCTACGGCATGAGATGTCATATTCAACTCCTTCCCATTCCAATCCTGAGACCCTTCCTATAGCATGAGATGTGATATCCAACTCCTTCCCATTCCAATCCTGAGACCCTTCCTATAGCATGAGATGTGATGTCTCAATGCTTCTAATACCAAACCTGAGATCCTTCCTATAACATGAGATGTGATATCCAACTCCTTCCATTCCAATCCTGAGACCCTTCCTATAGCATGAGATGTGATATCTCAATGCTTATACCAAACCTGAGACCCTTCCTATAGCATGAGATGTGATATCCAACTCCTTCCCATTCCAATCCTGAGACCCTTCCTATAGCCTGAGATGTGATATCTCAATGCCTCTAATACCAAACCTGAGATCCTTCCTCTAACATGAAATGTGATATCCAACTCCTTCACTTTCCAAACCTGAGAGCCTATCTATAGCATGAGATGTGATATCCAAGTCCTTCCCATTCCAATCCTTAGACCCTTCCTACAGCATGCAATATATCTCAATGATTCTAATAAAAAACCTGAGACCCGTCCTATAACATGAGATGGGATATCCAACTCCTTCCCATTCCAATCCTGAGACACTTCCGATAGCAGAGATGTGATATCTCAATGTTTATACCAAACCTGAGACCCTTCCTATAACATGAGATGTGATATCCAACTCCTTCCCGTTCCAAACCTGAGACCCTTCCTTTAGCATGAGATGTGATATCCAACTCCTTCCCATTCCAATCCTGAGACCCTTCCTATAGCATGAGATGTGATATCTCAATACTTCTAATACCAAATCTGAGATCCTTCCGATAACATGAGATGTGATATCTCAATACTTCTAATACCAAACCTGAGATCCTTCCTATAACATGAGATTTGATATCCAAATCCTTATCTTCCAAACCTGAGACCCTCCCTTTACCATGAGATGTGATATCCAACTCCTTCCCATTCCAATCCTGAGACTCTTCTGATAGCATAAGATATGATATCTCAATTCTTCTACACCAAACCTGAGATCCTTCTGATAGCATGAGATGTGATATCTCAATACTTCTAATACCAAACCTGAGATCCTTCCGATAACATGAGATGTGATATCTCAATACTTCTAATACCAAACCTGAGATCCATCCTATAACATGAGATGTGATATCCAAATCCTTCCCCTTCCAAACCTGAGACCCTCCCTTTAGCATGAGATGTGATATCCAACTCCTTCCCATTCCAATCCTGAGACCCTTCTGATAGCATAAGATATGATATCTCAATGCTTCTATACCAAACCTGACATCCTTCCGATAGCATGAGATGTGATATCTCAATACTTCTAATACCAAACCTGAGATCCTTCCTATAACATGAGATGTGATATCCAAATCCTTATCTTCCAAACCTGAGACCCTCCCTTTACCATGAGATGTGATATCCAACTCCTTCCCATTCCAATCCTGAGACACTTCCTATAGCATGAGATGTGATATCTCACTGCTTATACCAAACCTGAGAACATTCCCATAGCATGAGATGTGATATCCAGCTCCTTCCCATTCCAATCCTCAGACCCTTCCTATAGCATGAGATGTGATATCCCAATGCTTCTAATATCAAACTTGAGACCCTACCTATAGCATGAGATGTGATATCCAAGTCCTTCCCATTCCAATCCTGAGACACTTCCTATAGCATGAGATGTGATATCTCAATGCTTCTAATACCAAACCTGAGACTCTTCCTATAACATGAGATGGGATATCCAACTCCTTCCCATTCCAATCCTGAGACCCTTTTGATAGCAGAGATGTGATATCTCAATGTTTATACCAAACCTGAGACCCTTCCTACGGCATGAGATGTCATATTCAACTCCTTCCCATTCCAATCCTGAGACCCTTCCTATAGCATGAGATGTGATATCCAACTCCTTCCCATTCCAATCCTGAGACCCTTCCTATAGCATGAGATGTGATGTCTCAATGCTTCTAATACCAAACCTGAGATCCTTCCTATAACATGAGATGTGATATCCAACTCCTTCCATTCCAATCCTGAGACCCTTCCTATAGCATGAGATGTGATATCTCAATGCTTATACCAAACCTGAGACCCTTCCTATAGCATGAGATGTGATATCCAACTCCTTCCCATTCCAATTCTGAGACCCTTCCTATACTATGAGACTTGATATCTCAATGCTTCTAATACCAAACCTGAGACCCGTAATATAACATGAGATGTGATATCCAAATCCTTCCCATTCCAATCCTGAGACCCTTCCGATATCATGAGATGTGATATCTCAAAGCTTCTAATATCAAACTTGAGACCCTCCCTATAGCATGAGATGTGATATCTCAATGCTTCTAATACCAAACCTGAGACCCTTCCTATAACATGAGATGGGAATATCCAACTCCTTCCCATTCCAATCCTGAGACCCTTCCGAGAGCAGAGATGTGATATCTCAATGCTTATACCAAACCTGAGATCCTTCCTATAACATGAGATGTGATATCCAACTCCTTCCCATTCCAATCCTGAGACACTTCCTATAGCATGAGATGTGATATCTCACTGCTTATACCAAACCTGAGACCCTTCCCATAGCATGAGATGTGATATCCAACTCCTTCCCATTCCAATCCTCAGACCCTTCCTATAGCCTGAGATGTGATATCTCAATGCCTCTAATACCAAACCTGAGATCCTTCCTCTAACATGAAATGTGATATCCAACTCCTTCACTTTCCAAACCTGAGAGCCTATCTATAGCATGAGATGTGATATCCAAGTCCTTCCCATTCCAATCCTTAGACCCTTCCTACAGCATGCAATATGATATCTCAATGATTCTAATAAAAAACCTGAGACCCATCCTATAACATGAGATGGGATATCCAACTCCTTCCCATTCCAATCCTGAGACACTTCCGATAGCAGAGATGTGATATCTCAATGTTTATACCAAACCTGAGACCCTTCCTATAACATGAGATGTGATATCCAACTCCTTCCCGTTCCAAACCTGAGACCCTTCATTTAGCATGAGATGTGATATCCAACTCCTTCCCATTCCAATCCTGAGACCCTTCCTATAGCATGAGATGTGATATCTCAATACTTCTAATACCAAACCTGAGATCCTTCCGATAACATGAGATGTGATATCTCAATACTTCTAATACCCGACCTGAGATCCATCCTATAACATGAGATGTGATATCCAAATCCTTCCCCTTCCAAACCTGAGACCCTCCCTTTAGCATGAGATGTGATATCCAACTCCTTCCCATTCCAATCCTGAGACCCTTCTGATAGCATAAGATATGATATCTCAATGCTTCTATACCAAACCTGAGATCCTTCCGATAGCATGAGATGTGATATCTCAATACTTCTAATACCAAACCTGAGATCCTTCCTATAACATGAGATTTGATATCCAAATCCTTATCTTCCAAACCTGAGACCCTCTCTTTACCATGAGATGTGATATCCAACTCCTTCCCATTCCAATCCTGAGACTCTTCTGATAGTATAAGATATGATATCTCAATTCTTCTACACCAAACCTGAGATCCTTCTGATAGCATGAGATGTGATATCTCAATACTTCTAATACCAAACCTGAGATCCTTCCGATAACATGAGATGTGATATCTCAATACTTCTAATACCAAACCTGAGATCCATCCTATAACATGAGATGTGATATCCAAATCCTTCCCCTTCCAAACCTGAGACCCTCCCTTTAGCATGAGATGTGATATCCAACTCCTTCCCATTCCAATCCTGAGACCCTTCTGATAGCATAAGATATGATATCTCAATGCTTCTATACCAAACCTGACATCCTTCCGATAGCATGAGATGTGATATCTCAATACTTCTAATACCAAACCTGAGATCCTTCCTATAACATGAGATGTGATATCCAAATCCTTATCTTCCAAACCTGAGACCCTCCCTTTACCATGAGATGTGATATCCAACTCCTTCCCATTCCAATCCTGAGACACTTCCTATAGCATGAGATGTGATATCTCACTGCTTATACCAAACCTGAGAACCTTCCCATAGCATGAGATGTGATATCCAGCTCCTTCCCATTCCAATCCTCAGACCCTTCCTATAGCATGAGATGTGATATCCCAATGCTTCTAATATCAAACTTGAGACCCTACCTATAGCATGAGATGTGATATCCAAGTCCTTCCCATTCCAATCCTGAGACACTTCCTATAGCATGAGATGTGATATCTCAATGCTTCTAATACCAAACCTGAGACTCTTCCTATAACATGAGATGGGATATCCAACTCCTTCCCATTCCAATCCCGAGACCCTTTTGATAGCAGAGATGTGATATCTCAATGTTTATACCAAACCTGAGACCCTTCCTACGGCATGAGATGTCATATTCAACTCCTTCCCATTCCAATCCTGAGACCCTTCCTATAGCATGAGATGTGATATCCAACTCCTTCCCATTCCAATCCTGAGACCCTTCCTATAGCATGAGATGTGATGTCTCAATGCTTCTAATACCAAACCTGAGATCCTTCCTATAACATGAGATGTGATATCCAACTCCTTCCATTCCAATCCTGAGACCCTTCCTATAGCATGAGATGTGATATCTCAATGCTTATACCAAACCTGAGACCCTTCCTATAGCATGAGATGTGATATCCAACTCCTTCCCATTCCAATTCTGAGACCCTTCCTATACTATGAGAATTGATATCTCAATGCTTCTAATACCAAACCTGAGACCCGTAATATAACATGAGATGTGATATCCAAATCCTTCCCATTCCAATCCTGAGACCCTTCCGATATCATGAGATGTGATATCTCAAAGCTTCTAATATCAAACTTGAGACCCTCCCTATAGCATGAGATGTGATATCCAACTCCTTCCCATTCCAATCCTGAGACCCTTCCGATATCATGAGATGTGATATCTCAAAGCTTCTAATATCAAACTTGAGAC
Source organism: Ambystoma mexicanum (assembly GCF_040938575.1). Lineage (NCBI taxonomy): Eukaryota > Metazoa > Chordata > Amphibia > Caudata > Ambystomatidae > Ambystoma > Ambystoma mexicanum. Next base: position 1,516,515,589 of record NC_090923.1, read on the forward strand.
CCTCCCTATAGCATGAGATGTGATATCCAAGTCCTTCCCATTCCAATCCTGAGACCCTTCCTATAGCATGAGATGTGATATCTCAATGCTTCTAATACCAAACCTGAGACCCTTCCTATAACATGAGATGGGAATATCCAACTCCTTCCCATTCCAATCCTGAGACCCTTCCGAGAGCAGAGATGTGATATCTCAATGCTTATACCAAACCTGAGATCCTTCCTATAACATGAGATGTGATATCCAACTCCTTCCCATTCCAATCCTGAGACACTTCCTATAGCATGAGATGTGATATCTCACTGCTTATACCAAACCTGAGACCCTTCCCATAGCATGAGATGTGATATCCAACTCCTTCCCATTCCAATCCTCAGACCCTTCCTATAGCATGAGATGTGATATCTCAATGCTTCTAATATCAAACTTGAGACCCTACCTATAGCATGAGATGTGATATCCAATCCTTCCCATTCCAATCCTGAGACACTTCCTATAGCATGAGATGTGATATCTCAATGCTTCTAATACCAAACCCGAGACTCTTCCTATAACATGAGATGGGATATCCAACTCCTTCCCATTCCAATCCTGAGACCCTTTTGATAGCAGAGATGTGATATCTCAATGTTTATACCAAACCTGAGACCCTTCCTACGGCATGAGATGTCATATTCAACTCCTTCCCATTCCAATCCTGAGACCCTTCCTATAGCATGAGATGTGATATCCAACTCCTTCCCATTCCAATCCTGAGACCCTTCCTATAGCATGAGATGTGATAATAATTTAATAATAATAATTGTCTCAATGCTTCTAATACCAAACCTGAGATCCTTCCTATAACATGAGATGTGATATCCAACTCCTTCCATTCCAATCCTGAGACCCTTCCTATAACATGAGATGTGATATCTCAATGCTTATACCAAACCTGAGACCCTTCCTATAGCATGAGATGTGATATCCAACTCCTTCCCATTCCAATCCTGAGACCCTTCCTATAGCCTGAGATGTGATATCTCAATGCCTCTAATACCAAACCTGAGATCCTTCCTCTAACATGAAATGTGATATCCAACTCCTTCACTTTCCAAACCTGAGAGCCTATCTATAGCATGAGATGTGATATCCAAGTCCTTCCCATTCCAATCCTTAGACCCTTCCTACAGCATGCAATATGATATCTCAATGATTCTAATAAAAAACCTGAGACCCATCCTATAACATGAGATGGGATATCCAACTCCTTCCCATTCCAATCCTGAGACACTTCCGATAGCAGAGATGTGATATCTCAATGTTTATACCAAACCTGAGACCCTTCCTATAACATGAGATGTGATATCCAACTCCTTCCCGTTCCAAACCTGAGACCCTTCATTTAGCATGAGATGTGATATCCAACTCCTTCCCATTCCAATCCTGAGACCCTTCCTATAGCATGAGATGTGATATCTCAATACTTCTAATACCAAACCTGAGATCCTTCCGATAACATGAGATGTGATATCTCAATACTTCTAATACCAAACCTGAGATCCATCCTATAACATGAGATGTGATATCCAAATCCTTCCCCTTCCAAACCTGAGACCCTCCCTTTAGCATGAGATGTGATATCCAACTCCTTCCCATTCCAATCCTGAGACCTTTCTGATAGCATAAGATATGATATCTCAATGCTTCTATACCAAACCTGAGATCCTTCCGATAGCATGAGATGTGATATCTCAATACTTCTAATACCAAACCTGAGATCCTTCCTATAACATGAGATTTGATATACAAATCCTTATCTTCCAAACCTGAGACCCTCCCTTTACCATGAGATGTGATATCCAACTCCTTCCCATTCCACTCCTGAGACTCTTCTGATAGCATAAGATATGATATCTCAATTCTTCTACACCAAACCTGAGATCCTTCTGATAGCATGAGATGTGATATCTCAATACTTCTAATACCAAACCTGAGATCCTTCCGATAACATGAGATGTGATATCTCAATACTTCTAATACCAAACCTGAGATCCATCCTATAACATGAGATGTGATATCCAAATCCTTCCCCTTCCAAACCTGAGACCCTCCCTTTAGCATGAGATGTGATATCCAACTCCTTCCCATTCCAATCCTGAGACCCTTCTGATAGCATAAGATATGATATCTCAATGCTTCTATACCAAACCTGAGATCCTTCCGATAGCATGAGATGTGATATCTCAATACTTCTAATACCAAACCTGAGATCCTTCCTATAACATGAGATTTGATATCCAAATCCTTATCTTCCAAACCTGAGACCCTCCCTTTACCATGAGATGTGATATCCAACTCCTTCCCATTCCAATCCTGAGACTCTTCTGATAGCATAAGATATGATATCTCAATTCTTCTACACCAAACCTGAGATCCTTCTGATAGCATGAGATGTGATATCTCAATACTTCTAATACCAAACCTGAGATCCTTCCGATAACATGAGATGTGATATCTCAATACTTCTAATACCAAACCTGAGATCCATCCTATAACATGAAATGTGATATCCAAATCCTTCCCCTTCCAAACCTGAGACCCTCCCTTTAGCATGAGATGTGATATCCAACTCCTTCCCATTCCAATCCTGAGACCCTTCTGATAGCATAAGATATGATATCTCAATGCTTCTATACCAAACCTGACATCCTTCCGATAGCATGAGATGTGATATCTCAATACTTCTAATACCAAACCTGAGATCCTTCCTATAACATGAGATGGGATATCCAAATCCTTATCTTCCAAACCTGAGACCCTCCCTTTACCATGAGATGTGATATCCAACTCCTTCCCATTCCAATCCTGAGACACTTCCTATAGCATGAGATGTGATATCTCACTGCTTATACCAAACCTGAGAACCTTCCCATAGCATGAGATGTGATATCCAGCTCCTTCCCATTCCAATCCTCAGACCCTTCCTATAGCATGAGATGTGATATCCCAATGCTTCTAATATCAAACTTGAGACCCTACCTATAGCATGAGATGTGATATCCAAGTCCTTCCCATTCCAATCCTGAGACACTTCCTATAGCATGAGATGTGATATCTCCATGCTTCTAATACCAAACCTGAGACTCTTCCTATAACATGAGATGGGATATCCAACTCCTTCCCATTCCAATCCTGAGACCCTTTTGATAGCAGAGATGTGATATCTCAATGTTTATACCAAACCTGAGACCCTTCCTACGGCATGAGATGTCATATTCAACTCCTTCCCATTCCAATCCTGAGACCCTTCCTATAGCATGAGATGTGATATCCAACTCCTTCCCATTCCAATCCTGAGACCCTTCCTATAGCATGAGATGTGATGTCTCAATGCTTCTAATACCAAACCTGAGATCCTTCCTATAACATGAGATGTGATATCCAACTCCTTCCATTCCAATCCTGAGACCCTTCCTATAGCATGAGATGTGATATCTCAATGCTTATACCAAACCTGAGACCCTTCCTATAGCATGAGATGTGATATCCAACTCCTTCCCATTCCAATTCTGAGACCCTTCCTATACTATGAGAATTGATATCTCAATGCTTCTAATACCAAACCTGAGACCCGTAATATAACATGAGATGTGATATCCAAATCCTTCCCATTCCAATCCTGAGACCCTTCCGATATCATGAGATGTGATATCTCAAAGCTTCTAATATCAAACTTGAGACCCTCCCTATAGCATGAGATGTGATATCCAACTCCTTCCCATTCCAATCCTGAGACCCTTCCGATATCATGAGATGTGATATCTCAAAGCTTCTAATATCAAACTTGAGACCCTCCCTATAGCATGAGATGTGATATCCAAGTCCTTCCCATTCCAATCCTGAGACCCTTCCTATAGCATGAGATGTGATATCTCAATGCTTCTAATACCAAACCTGAGACCCTTCCTATAACATGAGATGGGAATATCCAACTCCTTCCCATTCCAATCCTGAGACCCTTCCGAGAGCAGAGATGTGATATCTCAATGCTCATACCAAACCTGAGATCCTTCCTATAACATGAGATGTGATATCCAACTCCTTCCCATTCCAATCCTGAGACACTTCCTATAGCATGAGATGTGATATCTCACTGCTTATACCAAACCTGAGACCCTTCCCATAGCATGAGATGTGATATCCAACTCCTTCCCATTCCAATCCTCAGACCCTTCCTATAGCATGAGATGTGATATCTCAATGCTTCTAATATCAAACTTGAGACCCTACCTATAGCATGAGATGTGATATCCAATCCTTCCCATTCCAATCCTGAGACACTTCCTATAGCATGAGATGTGATATCTCAATGCTTCTAATACCAAACCCGAGACTCTTCCTATAACATGAGATGGGATATCCAACTCCTTCCCATTCCAATCCTGAGACCCTTTTGATAGCAGAGATGTGATATCTCAATGTTTATACCAAACCTGAGACCCTTCCTACGGCATGAGATGTCATATTCAACTCCTTCCCATTCCAATCCTGAGACCCTTCCTATAGCATGAGATGTGATATCCAACTCCTTCCCATTCCAATCCTGAGACCCTTCCTATAGCATGAGATGTGATGTCTCAATGCTTCTAATACCAAACCTGAGATCCTTCCTATAACATGAGATGTGATATCCAACTCCTTCCATTCCAATCCTGAGACCCTTCCTATAACATGAGATGTGATATCTCAATGCTTATACCAAACCTGAGACCCTTCCTATAGCATGAGATGTGATATCCAACTCCTTCCCATTCCAATACTGAGACCCTTCCTATAGCCTGAGATGTGATATCTCAATGCCTCTAATACCAAACCTGAGATCCTTCCTCTAACATGAAATGTGATATCCAACTCCTTCACTTTCCAAACCTGAGAGCCTATCTATAGCATGAGATGTGATATCCAAGTCCTTCCCATTCCAATCCTTAGACCCTTCCTACAGCATGCAATATGATATCTCAATGATTCTAATAAAAAACCTGAGACCCATCCTATAACATGAGATGGGATATCCAACTCCTTCCCATTCCAATCCTGAGACACTTCCGATAGCAGAGATGTGATATCTCAATGTTTATACCAAACCTGAGACCCTTCCTATAACATGAGATGTGATATCCAACTCCTTCCCGTTCCAAACCTGAGACCCTTCATTTAGCATGAGATGTGATATCCAACTCCTTCCCATTCCAATCCTGAGACCCTTCCTATAGCATGAGATGTGATATCTCAATACTTCTAATACCAAACCTGAGATCCTTCCGATAACATGAGATGTGATATCTGAATACTTCGAATACCAAACCTGAGATCCATCCTATAACATGAGATGTGATATCCAAATCCTTCCCCTTCCAAACCTGAGACCCTCCCTTTAGCATGAGATGTGATATCCAACTCCTTCCCATTCCAATCCTGAGACCTTTCTGATAGCATAAGATATGATATCTCAATGCTTCTATACCAAACCTGAGATCCTTCCGATAGCATGAGATGTGATATCTCAATACTTCTAATACCAAACCTGAGATCCTTCCTATAACATGAGATTTGATATCCAAATCCTTATCTTCCAAACCTGAGACCCTCCCTTTACCATGAGATGTGATATCCAACTCCTTCCCATTCCAATCCTGAGACTCTTCTGATAGCATAAGATATGATATCTCAATTCTTCTACACCAAACCTGAGATCCTTCTGATAGCATGAGATGTGATATCTCAATACTTCTAATACCAAACCTGAGATCCTTCCGATAACATGAGATGTGATATCTCAATACTTCTAATACCAAACCTGAGATCCATCCTATAACATGAGATGTGATATCCAAATCCTTCACCTTCCAAACCTGAGACCCTCCCTTTAGCATGAGATGTGATATCCAACTCCTTCCCATTCCAATCCTGAGACCCTTCTGATAGCATAAGATATGATATCTCAATGCTTCTATACCAAACCTGACATCCTTCCGATAGCATGAGATGTGATATCTCAATACTTCTAATACCAAACCTGAGATCCTTCCTATAACATGAGATGTGATATCCAAATCCTTATCTTCCAAACCTGAGACCCTCCCTTTACCATGAGATGTGATATCCAACTCCTTCCCATTCCAATCCTGAGACACTTCCTATAGCATGAGATGTGATATCTCACTGCTTATACCAAACCTGAGAACCTTCCCATAGCATGAGATGTGATATCCAGCTCCTTCCCATTCCAATCCTCAGACCCTTCCTATAGCATGAGATGTGATATCCCAATGCTTCTAATATCAAACTTGAGACCCTACCTATAGCATGAGATGTGATATCCAAGTCCTTCCCATTCCAATCCTGAGACACTTCCTATAGCATGAGATGTGATATCTCAATGCTTCTAATACCAATCCTGAGACCCTTCCTATAGCATGAGATGTGATATCCAACTCCTTCCCATTCCAATCCTGAGACCCTTCCTATAGCATGAGATGTGATGTCTCAATGCTTCTAATACCAAACCTGAGATCCTTCCTATAACATGAGATGTGATATCCAACTCCTTCCATTCCAATCCTGAGACCCTTCCTATAGCATGAGATGTGATATCTCAATGCTTATACCAAACCTGAGACCCTTCCTATAGCATGAGATGTGATATCCAACTCCTTCCCATTCCAATTCTGAGACCCTTCCTATACTATGAGAATTGATATCTCAATGCTTCTAATACCAAACCTGAGACCCGTAATATAACATGAGATGTGATATCCAAATCCTTCCCATTCCAATCCTGAGACCCTTCCGATATCATGAGATGTGATATCTCAAAGCTTCTAATATCAAACTTGAGACCCTCCCTATAGCATGAGATGTGATATCCAACTCCTTCCCATTCCAATCCTGAGACCCTTCCGATATCATGAGATGTGATATCTCAAAGCTTCTAATATCAAACTTGAGACCCTCCCTATAGCATGAGATGTGATATCCAAGTCCTTCCCATTCCAATCCTGAGACCCTTCCTATAGCATGAGATGTGATATCTCAATGCTTCTAATACCAAACCTGAGACCCTTCCTATAACATGAGATGGGAATATCCAACTCCTTCCCATTCCAATCCTGAGACCCTTCCGAGAGCAGAGATGTGATATCTCAATGCTTATACCAAACCTGAGATCCTTCCTATAACATGAGATGTGATATCCAACTCCTTCCCATTCCAATCCTGAGACACTTCCTATAGCATGAGATGTGATATCTCACTGCTTATACCAAACCTGAGACCCTTCCCATAGCATGAGATGTGATATCCAACTCCTTCCCATTCCAATCCTCAGACCCTTCCTATAGCATGAGATGTGATATCTCAATGCTTCTAATATCAAACTTGAGACCCTACCTATAGCATGAGATGTGATATCCAATCCTTCCCATTCCAATCCTGAGACACTTCCTATAGCATGAGATGTGATATCTCAATGCTTCTAATACCAAACCCGAGACTCTTCCTATAACATGAGATGGGATATCCAACTCCTTCCCATTCCAATCCTGAGACCCTTTTGATAGCAGAGATGTGATATCTCAATGTTTATACCAAACCTGAGACCCTTCCTACGGCATGAGATGTCATATTCAACTCCTTCCCATTCCAATCCTGAGACCCTTCCTATAGCATGAGATGTGATATCCAACTCCTTCCCATTCCAATCCTGAGACCCTTCCTATAGCATGAGATGTGATGTCTCAATGCTTCTAATACCAAACCTGAGATCCTTCCTATAACATGAGATGTGATATCCAACTCCTTCCATTCCAATCCTGAGACCCTTCCTATAACATGAGATGTGATATCTCAATGCTTATACCAAACCTGAGACCCTTCCTATAGCATGAGATGTGATATCCAACTCCTTCCCATTCCAATCCTGAGACCCTTCCTATAGCCTGAGATGTGATATCTCAATGCCTCTAATACCAAACCTGAGATCCTTCCTCTAACATGAAATGTGATATCCAACTCCTTCACTTTCCAAACCTGAGAGCCTATCTATAGCATGAGATGTGATATCCAAGTCCTTCCCATTCCAATCCTTAGACCCTTCCTACAGCATGCAATATGATATCTCAATGATTCTAATAAAAAACCTGAGACCCATCCTATAACATGAGATGGGATATCCAACTCCTTCCCATTCCAATCCTGAGACACTTCCGATAGCAGAGATGTGATATCTCAATGTTTATACCAAACCTGAGACCCTTCCTATAACATGAGATGTGATATCCAACTCCTTCCCGTTCCAAACCTGAGACCCTTCATTTAGCATGAGATGTGATATCCAACTCCTTCCCATTCCAATCCTGAGACCCTTCCTATAGCATGAGATGTGATATCTCAATACTTCTAATACCAAACCTGAGATCCTTCCGATAACATGAGATGTGATATCTCAATACTTCTAATACCAAACCTGAGATCCATCCTATAACATGAGATGTGATATCCAAATCCTTCCCCTTCCAAACCTGAGACCCTCCCTTTAGCATGAGATGTGATATCCAACTCCTTCCCATTCCAATCCTGAGACCTTTCTGATAGCATAAGATATGATATCTCAATGCTTCTATACCAAACCTGAGATCCTTCCGATAGCATGAGATGTGATATCTCAATACTTCTAATACCAAACCTGAGATCCTTCCTATAACATGAGATGTGATATCCAAATCCTTATCTTCCAAACGTGAGACCCTCCCTTTACCATGAGATGTGATATCCAACTCCTTCCCATTCCAATCCTGAGACTCTTCTGATAGCATGAGATGTGATATCTCAATACTTCTAATACCAAACCTGAGATCCTACCTCTAACATGAAATGTGATATCCAACTCTTTCCCCTTGCAAACCTGAGAGCCTTCCTATAGCATGAGATGTGATATCCAAGTCCTTCCCATTCCAATCCTGAGACCCTTCCTATAACATGAGATGTGATATCCAACTCCTTCCCATTCCAACCTGAGACCCTTCCTATAGCAATAGATGTGATATCCAACTCCTTCCCATTCCAATCAAGACTTTTCCTATAACATGAGATGTGATATCTCTATGCTTCTAATACCAAACCTGAGGCCCTTCCCGTAGTATATGTGAAATCCAACTCCTTCCCATTCAAAACTTGTGACCCTTCCTGTAGCATGAAATGTGATTCCTCACACCTTCCAATACCATACCTGAGACCATTCCCACAGCCCGAGATTTGAAATCTCATTTCTTCCAATACCAAACCCGAGACCCTTCCGATAGGATGAGATTTACTATCTCACTCCTTAAAATACCAAACTCGAGTCCCTTCCTAAAGGATGTGATTTGATATCTCAGTGCTTCTAATACCAAACCTGAGACCCTCCCTATAACAAGAGATATCATATCCAACTCCTTCCCATTCCAATCCTGAGACGCTTCCTATAGCATGACATGTGATATCGAACTTCCCATTCAAATCCTGAGACTCAGACCTCCCCGTCTAACCTTCTCACCACTCCTCGCTCCCGGATTGATAATGCACTCCTGCTCTTTTCTCTCCCTTCTTCTGCTTCCTTTCCTCTCTCCTTCCTCATGTGCCCTAGGTCAGGCTCCTTCTACACCTCCGCAAGGATTACTGATTTGTACCCCTCCCCACTCTCAACTCACTCAGTTTCAAACACTCATCTGACATCTGCCATTTCCTGGAAGAACCCGACCTTGATGTCCTTGGTCTAACCGAGACATGGATGACGGCCAGCGCTGTCTCGAGCTCTGAAACTTTCCTCCCTGATGACAAGTTCCTCTCCATGCCCAGATCCAACCATTCTTGAGGGGGAGTATCCTTGATTCCTGTAGTAAATTGCTTTCCTTTGCAGGCAGACTCCTCTCACGAATGCCTTGTCTGCATGCATTCTCTCTTTCCTGGATATCCAAATCCTTCCCGTTCCAAACCTGAGACCCTTCCTTTAGCATGAAATGTGATATCCAGCTCCTTCCCATTCCAATCCTGAGACACTTCCGATAGCATGAGATGTGATATCTCAATGCTTCTAATATCAAAACTGAGACCCTCCCTATAGCATGATATGTGATATCTAAGTCCTTCCCATTCCAATCCTGAGACCCTCCCTATAGCATGAGATGTGATATCCAACTCCTTCCCATTCCAATCCTGAGACCCTTCCTATAGCATGAGATATGATATCTCAATACTTCTAATACCAAACGTGAGATCCTTCCGATAACATGAGATGTGATATCCAAATCCTTCCCCTTCCAAACCTGAGACCCTCCCTTTAGCATGAGATGTGATATCCAACTCCTTCCTATTCCAATCCTGAGACTCTTCTGATAGCATGAGATGTGATATCTCAATGCTTCTAATACCAAACCTGAGATCCTTCCGATAGCATGAGATGTGATATCTCAATGCTTCTAATACCAAACCTGAGATCCTTCCTATAACATGAGATGTGATATCCAAATCCTTCCCCTTCCAAACCTAAAACCCTCCCTTTAGCATGAGATGTGATATCCAACTCCTTCCCATTCCATTCCTGAGACCCTTCTGATAGCATGAGATGTGATATCTCAATGCCTCTAATACCAAACCTGAGATCCTACCTCTAACATGAAATGTGATATCCAACTCTTTCCCCTTCCAAACCTGAGAGCCTTCCTATAGCATGAGATGTGATATCCAAGTCCTTCCCATTCCAATCCTGAGACCCTTCCTATAGCTTGAGATGTGATATCCAACTCCTTCCCATTCCAATTCTGAGACCCTTCCTATACTATGAGACTTGATATCTCAATGCTTCTAATACCAAACCTGAGACCCGTAATATAACATGAGATGTGATATCCAAATCCTTCCCCTTCCAAACCTTAGACCCTTCCTTTATCATGAGATGTGATATCCAACTCCTTCCCATTCCAATCCTGAGACCCTTCCGATATCATGAGATGTGATATCTCAAAGCTTCTAATATCAAACTTGAGACCCTCCCTATAGCATGAGATGTGATATCCAAGTCCTTCCCATTCCAATCCTGAGACCCTTCCTATAGCATGAGATGTGATATCTCAATGCTTCTAATACCAAACCTGAGACCCTTCCTATAACATGAGATGGGAATATCCAACTCCTTCCCATTCCAATCCTGAGACACTTCCTATAGCATGAGATGTGATATCTCAACGCTTATACCAAACCTGAGAACCTTCCCATAGCATGAGATGTGATATCCAGCTCCTTCCCATTCCAATCCTCAGACCCTTCCTATAGCATGAGATGTGATATCCCAATGCTTCTAATATCAAACTTGAGACCCTACCTATAGCATGAGATGTGATATCCAAGTCCTTCCCATTCCAATCCTGAGACACTTCCTATAGCATGAGATGTGATATCTCAATGCTTCTAATACCAAACCTGAGACTCTTCCTATAACATGAGATGGGATATCCAACTCCTTCCCATTCCAATCCTGAGACCCTTTTGATAGCAGAGATGTGATATCTCAATGTTTATACCAAACCTGAGACCCTTCCTACGGCATGAGATGTCAGATTCAACTCCTTCCCATTCCAATCCTGAGACCCTTCCTATAGCATGAGATGTGATATCCAACTCCTTCCCATTCCAATCCTGAGACCCTTCCTATAGCATGAGATGTGATGTCTCAATGCTTCTAATACCAAACCTGAGATCCTTCCTATAACATGAGATGTGATATCCAACTCCTTCCATTCCAATCCTGAGACCCTTCCTATAGCATGAGATGTGATATCTCAATGCTTATACCAAACCTGAGACCCTTCCTATAGCATGAGATTTGATATCCAACTCCTTCCCATTCCAATTCTGAGACCCTTCCTATACTATGAGACTTGATATCTCAATGCTTCTAATACCAAACCTGAGACCCGTAATATAACATGAGATGTGATATCCAAATCCTTCCCCTTCCAAACCTTAGACCCTTCCTTTATCATGAGATGTGATATCCAACTCCTTCCCATTCCAATCCTGAGACCCTTCCGATATCATGAGATGTGATATCTCAAAGCTTCTAATATCAAACTTGAGACCCTCCCTATAGCATGAGATGTGATATCCAAGTCCTTCCCATTCCAATCCTGAGACCCTTCCTATAGCATGAGATGTGATATCTCAATGCTTCTAATACCAAACCGGAGACCCTTCCTATAACATGAGATGGGAATATCCAACTCCTTCCCATTCCAATCCTGAGACCCTTCCGATAGCAGAGATGTGATATCTCAATGCTTATACCAAACCTGAGATCCTTCCTATAACATGAGATGTGATATCCAACTCCTTCCCATTCCAATCCTGAGACACTTCCTATAGCATGAGATGTGATATCTCACTGCTTATACCAAACCTGAGACCCTTCCCATAGCATGAGATGTGATATCCAACTCCTTCCCATTCCAATCCTCAGACCCTTCCTATAGCATGAGATGTGATATCTCAATGCTTCTAATATCAAACTTGAGACCCTACCTATAGCATGAGATGTGATATCCAATCCTTCCCATTCCAATCCTGAGACACTTCCTATAGCATGAGATGTGATATCTCAATGCTTCTAATACCAAACCTGAGACTCTTCCTATAACATGAGATGGGATATCCAACTCCTTCCAATTCCAATCCTGAGACCCTTTTGATAGCAGAGATGTGATATCTCAATGTTTATACCAAACCTGAGACACTTCCTACGGCATGAGATGTCATATTCAACTCCTTCCCATTCCAATCCTGAGACCCTTCCTATAGCATGAGATGTGATATCCAACTCCTTCCCATTCCAATCCTGAGACCCTTCCTATAGCAGGAGATGTGATGTCTCAATGCTTCTAATACCAAACCTGAGATCCTTCCTATAACATGAGATGTGATATCCAACTCCTTCCATTCCAATCCTGAGACCCTTCCTATAGCATGAGATGTGATATCTCAATGCTTATACCAAACCTGAGACCCTTCCTATAGCATGAGATGTGATATCCAACTCCTTCCCATTCCAATCCTGAGACCCTTCCTATAGCCTGAGATGTGATATCTCAATGCCTCTAATACCAAACCTGAGATCCTTCCTCTAACATGAAATGTGATATCCAACTCCTTCACTTTCCAAACCTGAGAGCCTATCTATAGCATGAGATGTGATATCCAAGTCCTTCCCATTCCAATCCTTAGACCCTTCCTACAGCATGCAATATGATATCTCAATGATTCTAATAAAAAATCTGAGACCCATCCTATAACATGAGATGGGATATCCAACTCCTTCCCATTCCAATCCTGAGACACTTCCGATAGCAGAGATGTGATATCTCAATGTTTATACCAAACCTGAGACCCTTCCTATAACATGAGATGTGATATCCAACTCCTTCCCGTTCCAAACCTGAGACCCTTCATTTAGCATGAGATGTGATATCCAACTCCTTCCCATTCCAATCCTGAGACCCTTCCTATAGCATGAGATGTGATATCTCAATACTTCTAATACCAAACCTGAGATCCTTCCGATAACATGAGATGTGATATCTCAATACTTCTAATACCAAACCTGAGATCCATCCTATAACATGAGATGTGATATCCAAATCCTTCCCCTTCCAAACCTGAGACCTTCCCTTTAGCATGAGATGTGATATCCAACTCCTTCCCATTCCAATCCTGAGACCCTTCTGATAGCATAAGATATGATATCTCAATGCTTCTATACCAAACCTGAGATCCTTCCGATAGCATGAGATGTGATATCTCAATACTTCTAATACCAAACCTGAGATCCTTCCTATAACATGAGATGTGATATCCAAATCCTTATCTTCCAAACCTGAGACCCTCCCTTTACCATGAGATGTGATATCCAACTCCTTCCCATTCCAATCCTGAGACTCTTCTGATAGCATAAGATATGATATCTCAATGCTTCTATACCAAACCTGAGATCCTTCTGATAGCATGAGATGTGATATCTCAATACTTCTAATACCAAACCTGAGATCCTACCTCTAACATGAAATGTGATATCCAACTCTTTCCCCTTGCAAACCTGAGAGCCTTCCTATAGCATGAGATGTGATATCCAAGTCCTTCCCATTCCAATCCTGAGACCCTTCCTATAACATGAGATGTGATATCCAACTCCTTCCCATTCCAACCTGAGACCCTTCCTACAGCATGAGATGTGATATCCAACTCCTTCCCATTCCAATCAAGACTTTTCCTATAACATGAGATGTGATATCTCTATGCTTCTAATACCAAACCTGAGGCCCTTCCCGTAGTATATGTGAAATCCAACTCCTTCCCATTCAAAACTTGTGACCCTTCCTGTAGCATGAAATGTGATTTCTCACACCTTCCAATACCATACCCGAGACCCTTCCGATAGGATGAGATTTACTATCTCACTATTTAAAATACCAAACTCGAGTCCCTTCCTAAAGGATGTGATTTGATATCTCAGTGCTTCTAATACCAAACCTGAGACCCTCTCTATAACAAGAGATATCATATCCAACTCCTTCCCATTCCAATCCTCAGACGCTTCATATAGCATGACATGTGATATCGAACTTCCCATTCAAATCCTGAGACTCAGACCTCCCCGTCTAACCTTCTCACCACTCCTCGCTCCCGGATTGATAATGCACTCCTGCTCTTTTCTCTCCCTTCTTCTGCTTCCTTTCCTCTCTCCTTCCTCATGTGCCCTAGGTCAGGCTCCTTCTACACCTCCGCAAGGATTACTGATTTGTACCCCTCCCCACTCTCAACTCACTCAGTTTCAAACACTCATCTGACATCTGCCATTTCCTGGAAGAACCCGACCTTGATGTCCTTGGTCTAACCGAGACATGGATGACGGCCAGCGCTGTCTCGAGCTCTGAAACTTTCCTCCCTGATGACAAGTTCCTCTCCATGCCCAGATCCAACCGTTCTTGAGGGGGAGTATCCTTGATTCCTGTAGTAAATTGCTTTCCTTTGCAGGCAGACTCCTCTCACGAATACCTTGTCTGCATGCATTCTCTCTTTCCTGGATATCCAAATCCTTCCCGTTCCAAACCTGAGACCCTTCCTTTAGCATGAGATGTGATATCCAACTCCTTCCCATTCCAATCCTGAGACCTTTCTGATAGCATAAGATATGATATCTCAATGCTTCTATACCAAACCTGAGATCCTTCCGATAGCATGAGATGTGATATCTCAATACTTCTAATACCAAACCTGAGATCCTTCCTATAACATGAGATGTGATATCCAAATCCTTATCTTCCAAACGTGAGACCCTCCCTTTACCATGAGATGTGATATCCAACTCCTTCCCATTCCAATCCTGAGACTCTTCTGATAGCATGAGATGTGATATCTCAATACTTCTAATACCAAACCTGAGATCCTACCTCTAACATGAAATGTGATATCCAACTCTTTCCCCTTGCAAACCTGAGAGCCTTCCTATAGCATGAGATGTGATATCCAAGTCCTTCCCATTCCAATCCTGAGACCCTTCCTATAACATGAGATGTGATATCCAACTCCTTCCCATTCCAACCTGAGACCCTTCCTATAGCAATAGATGTGATATCCAACTCCTTCCCATTCCAATCAAGACTTTTCCTATAACATGAGATGTGATATCTCTATGCTTCTAATACCAAACCTGAGGCCCTTCCCGTAGTATATGTGAAATCCAACTCCTTCCCATTCAAAACTTGTGACCCTTCCTGTAGCATGAAATGTGATTTCTCACACCTTCCAATACCATACCTGAGACCATTCCCACAGCCCGAGATTTGAAATCTCATTTCTTCCAATACCAAACCCGAGACCCTTCCGATAGGATGAGATTTACTATCTCACTCCTTAAAATACCAAACTCGAGTCCCTTCCTAAAGGATGTGATTTGATATCTCAGTGCTTCTAATACCAAACCTGAGACCCTCCCTATAACAAGAGATATCATATCCAACTCCTTCCCATTCCAATCCTGAGACGCTTCCTATAGCATGACATGTGATATCGAACTTCCCATTCAAATCCTGAGACTCAGACCTCCCCGTCTAACCTTCTCACCACTCCTCGCTCCCGGATTGATAATGCACTCCTGCTCTTTTCTCTCCCTTCTTCTGCTTCCTTTCCTCTCTCCTTCCTCATGTGCCCTAGGTCAGGCTCCTTCTACACCTCCGCAAGGATTACTGATTTGTACCCCTCCCCACTCTCAACTCACTCAGTTTCAAACACTCATCTGACATCTGCCATTTCCTGGAAGAACCCGACCTTGATGTCCTTGGTCTAACCGAGACATGGATGACGACCAGCGCTGTCTCGAGCTCTGAAACTTTCCTCCCTGATGACAAGTTCCTCTCCATGCCCAGATCCAACCATTCTTGAGGGGGAGTATCCTTGATTCCTGTAGTAAATTGCTTTCCTTTGCAGGCAGACTCCTCTCACGAATGCCTTGTCTGCATGCATTCTCTCTTTCCTGGATATCCAAATCCTTCCCGTTCCAAACCTGAGACCCTTCCTTTAGCATGAAATGTGATATCCAGCTCCTTCCCATTCCAATCCTGAGACACTTCCGATAGCATGAGATGTGATATCTCAATGCTTCTAATATCAAAACTGAGACCCTCCCTATAGCATGATATGTGATATCTAAGTCCTTCCCATTCCAATCCTGAGACCCTCCCTATAGCATGAGATGTGATATCCAACTCCTTCCCATTCCAATCCTGAGACCCTTCCTATAGCATGAGATATGATATCTCAATACTTCTAATACCAAACGTGAGATCCTTCCGATAACATGAGATGTGATATCCAAATCCTTCCCCTTCCAAACCTGAGACCCTCCCTTTAGCATGAGATGTGATATCCAACTCCTTCCTATTCCAATCCTGAGACTCTTCTGATAGCATGAGATGTGATATCTCAATGCTTCTAATACCAAACCTGAGATCCTTCCGATAGCATGAGATGTGATATCTCAATGCTTCTAATACCAAACCTGAGATCCTTCCTATAACATGAGATGTGATATCCAAATCCTTCCCCTTCCAAACCTAAAACCCTCCCTTTAGCATGAGATGTGATATCCAACTCCTTCCCATTCCATTCCTGAGACCCTTCTGATAGCATGAGATGTGATATCTCAATGCCTCTAATACCAAACCTGAGATCCTACCTCTAACATGAAATGTGATATCCAACTCTTTCCCCTTCCAAACCTGAGAGCCTTCCTATAGCATGAGATGTGATATCCAAGTCCTTCCCATTCCAATCCTGAGACCCTTCCTATAGCTTGAGATGTGATATCCAACTCCTTCCCATTCCAATTCTGAGACCCTTCCTATACTATGAGACTTGATATCTCAATGCTTCTAATACCAAACCTGAGACCCGTAATATAACATGAGATGTGATATCCAAATCCTTCCCCTTCCAAACCTTAGACCCTTCCTTTATCATGAGATGTGATATCCAACTCCTTCCCATTCCAATCCTGAGACCCTTCCGATATCATGAGATGTGATATCTCAAAGCTTCTAATATCAAACTTGAGACCCTCCCTATAGCATGAGATGTGATATCCAAGTCCTTCCCATTCCAATCCTGAGACCCTTCCTATAGCATGAGATGTGATATCTCAATGCTTCTAATACCAAACCTGAGACCCTTCCTATAACATGAGATGGGAATATCCAACTCCTTCCCATTCCAATCCTGAGACACTTCCTATAGCATGAGATGTGATATCTCAACGCTTATACCAAACCTGAGAACCTTCCCATAGCATGAGATGTGATATCCAGCTCCTTCCCATTCCAATCCTCAGACCCTTCCTATAGCATGAGATGTGATATCCCAATGCTTCTAATATCAAACTTGAGACCCTACCTATAGCATGAGATGTGATATCCAAGTCCTTCCCATTCCAATCCTGAGACACTTCCTATAGCATGAGATGTGATATCTCAATGCTTCTAATACCAAACCTGAGACTCTTCCTATAACATGAGATGGGATATCCAACTCCTTCCCATTCCAATCCTGAGACCCTTTTGATAGCAGAGATGTGATATCTCAATGTTTATACCAAACCTGAGACCCTTCCTACGGCATGAGATGTCAGATTCAACTCCTTCCCATTCCAATCCTGAGACCCTTCCTATAGCATGAGATGTGATATCCAACTCCTTCCCATTCCAATCCTGAGACCCTTCCTATAGCATGAGATGTGATGTCTCAATGCTTCTAATACCAAACCTGAGATCCTTCCTATAACATGAGATGTGATATCCAACTCCTTCCATTCCAATCCTGAGACCCTTCCTATAGCATGAGATGTGATATCTCAATGCTTATACCAAACCTGAGACCCTTCCTATAGCATGAGATGTGATATCCAACTCCTTCCCATTCCAATTCTGAGACCCTTCCTATACTATGAGACTTGATATCTCAATGCTTCTAATACCAAACCTGAGACCCGTAATATAACATGAGATGTGATATCCAAATCCTTCCCCTTCCAAACCTTAGACCCTTCCTTTATCATGAGATATGATATCCAACTCCTTCCCATTCCAATCCTGAGACCCTTCCGATATCATGAGATGTGATATCTCAAAGCTTCTAATATCAAACTTGAGACCCTCCCTATAGCATGAGATGTGATATCCAAGTCCTTCCCATTCCAATCCTGAGACCCTTCCTATAGCATGAGATGTGATATCTCAATGCTTCTAATACCAAACCGGAGACCCTTCCTATAACATGAGATGGGAATATCCAACTCCTTCCCATTTCAATCCTGAGACCCTTCCGATAGCAGAGATGTGATATCTCAATGCTTATACCAAACCTGAGATCCTTCCTATAACATGAGATGTGATATCCAACTCCTTCCCATTCCAATCCTGAGACACTTCCTATAGCATGAGATGTGATATCTCACTGCTTATACCAAACCTGAGACCCTTCCCATAGCATGAGATGTGATATCCAACTCCTTCCCATTCCAATCCTCAGACCCTTCCTATAGCATGAGATGTGATATCTCAATGCTTCTAATATCAAACTTGAGACCCTACCTATAGCATGAGATGTGATATCCAATCCTTCCCATTCCAATCCTGAGACACTTCCTATAGCATGAGATGTGATATCTCAATGCTTCTAATACCAAACCTGAGACTCTTCCTATAACATGAGATGGGATATCCAACTCCTTCCAATTCCAATCCTGAGACCCTTTTGATAGCAGAGATGTGATATCTCAATGTTTATACCAAACCTGAGACCCTTCCTACGGCATGAGATGTCATATTCAACTCCTTCCCATTCCAATCCTGAGACCCTTCCTATAGCATGAGATGTGATATCCAACTCCTTCCCATTCCAATCCTGAGACCCTTCCTATAGCAGGAGATGTGATGTCTCAATGCTTCTAATACCAAACCTGAGATCCTTCCTATAACATGAGATGTGATATCCAACTCCTTCCATTCCAATCCTGAGACCCTTCCTATAGCATGAGATGTGATATCTCAATGCTTATACCAAACCTGAGACCCTTCCTATAGCATGAGATGTGATATCCAACTCCTTCCCATTCCAATCCTGAGACCCTTCCTATAGCCTGAGATGTGATATCTCAATGCCTCTAATACCAAACCTGAGATCCTTCCTCTAACATGAAATGTGATATCCAACTCCTTCACTTTCCAAACCTGAGAGCCTATCTATAGCATGAGATGTGATATCCAAGTCCTTCCCATTCCAATCCTTAGACCCTTCCTACAGCATGCAATATGATATCTCAATGATTCTAATAAAAAATCTGAGACCCATCCTATAACATGAGATGGGATATCCAACTCCTTCCCATTCCAATCCTGAGACACTTCCGATAGCAGAGATGTGATATCTCAATGTTTATACCAAACCTGAGACCCTTCCTATAACATGAGATGTGATATCCAACTCCTTCCCGTTCCAAACCTGAGACCCTTCATTTAGCATGAGATGTGATATCCAACTCCTTCCCATTCCAATCCTGAGACCCTTCCTATAGCATGAGATGTGATATCTCAATACTTCTAATACCAAACCTGAGATCCTTCCGATAACATGAGATGTGATATCTCAATACTTCTAATACAAACCTGAGATCCATCCTATAACATGAGATGTGATATCCAAATCCTTCCCCTTCCAAACCTGAGACCTTCCCTTTAGCATGAGATGTGATATCCAACTCCTTCCCATTCCAATCCTGAGACCCTTCTGATAGCATAAGATATGATATCTCAATGCTTCTATACCAAACCTGAGATCCTTCCGATAGCATGAGATGTGATATCTCAATACTTCTAATACCAAACCTGAGATCCTTCCTATAACATGAGATGTGATATCCAAATCCTTATCTTCCAAACCTGAGACCCTCCGTTTACCATGAGATGTGATATCCAACTCCTTCCCATTCCAATCCTGAGACTCTTCTGATAGCATAAGATATGATATCTCAATGCTTCTATACCAAACCTGAGATCCTTCTGATAGCATGAGATGTGATATCTCAATACTTCTAATACCAAACCTGAGATCCTACCTCTAACATGAAATGTGATATCCAACTCTTTCCCCTTGCAAACCTGAGAGCCTTCCTATAGCATGAGATGTGATATCCAAGTCCTTCCCATTCCAATCCTGAGACCCTTCCTATAACATGAGATGTGATATCCAACTCCTTCCCATTCCAACCTGAGACCCTTCCTACAGCATGAGATGTGATATCCAACTCCTTCCCATTCCAATCAAGACTTTTCCTATAACATGAGATGTGATATCTCTATGCTTCTAATACCAAACCTGAGGCCCTTCCCGTAGTATATGTGAAATCCAACTCCTTCCCATTCAAAACTTGTGACCCTTCCTGTAGCATGAAATGTGATTTCTCACACCTTCCAATACCATACCCGAGACCCTTCCGATAGGATGAGATTTACTATCTCACTATTTAAAATACCAAACTCGAGTCCCTTCCTAAAGGATGTGATTTGATATCTCAGTGCTTCTAATACCAAACCTGAGACCCTCCCTATAACAAGAGATATCATATCCAACTCCTTCCCATTCCAATCCTCAGACGCTTCATATAGCATGACATGTGATATCGAACTTCCCATTCAAATCCTGAGACTCAGACCTCCCCGTCTAACCTTCTCACCACTCCTCGCTCCCGGATTGATAATGCACTCCTGCTCTTTTCTCTCCCTTCTTCTGCTTCCTTTCCTCTCTCCTTCCTCATGTGCCCTAGGTCAGGCTCCTTCTACACCTCCGCAAGGATTACTGATTTGTACCCCTCCCCACTCTCAACTCACTCAGTTTCAAACACTCATCTGACATCTGCCATTTCCTGGAAGAACCCGACCTTGATGTCCTTGGTCTAACCGAGACATGGATGACGGCCAGCGCTGTCTCGAGCTCTGAAACTTTCCTCCCTGATGACAAGTTCCTCTCCATGCCCAGATCCAACCGTTCTTGAGGGGGAGTATCCTTGATTCCTGTAGTAAATTGCTTTCCTTTGCAGGCAGACTCCTCTCACGAATACCTTGTCTGCATGCATTCTCTCTTTCCTGGATATCCAAATCCTTCCCGTTCCAAACCTGAGACCCTTCCTTTAGCATGAGATGTGATATCCAGCTCCTTCCCATTCCAATTCTGAGACACTTCCGATAGCATGAGATGTGATATCTCAATGCTTCTAATATCAAAACTGAGACCCTCCCTATAGCATGATATGTGATATCTAAGTCCTTCCCATTCCAATCCTGAGACCCTCCCTATAGCATGAGATGTGATATCCAACTCCTTCCCATTCCAATCCTGAGACCCTTCCTATAGCATGAGATATGACATCTCAATACTTCTAATACCAAACGTGAGATCCTTCCGATAACATGAGATGTGATATCCAAATCCTTCCCCTTCCAAACCTGAGACCCTCCCTTTAGCATGAGATGTGACATCCAACTCCTTCCTATTCCAATCCTGAGACTCTTCTGATAGCATGAGATGTGATATCTCAATGCTTCTAATACCAAACCTGAGATCCTTCCGATAGCATGAGATGTGATATCTCAATGCTTCTAATACCAAACCTGAGATCCTTCCTATAACATGAGATGTGATATCCAAATCCTTCCCCTTCCAAACCTAAAACCCTCCCTTTAGCATGAGATGTGATATCCAACTATTTCCCATTCCATTCCTGAGACCCTTCTGATAGCATGAGTTGTGATATCTCAATGCCTCTAATACCAAACCTGAGATCCTACATCTAACCTGAAATGTGATATCCAACTCTTTCCCCTTCCAAACCTGAGAGCCTTCCTATAGCATGAGATGTGATATCCAAGTCCTTCCCATTCCAATCCTGAGACCCTTCCTATAGCTTGAGATGTGATATCCAACTCCTTCCCATTCCAATTCTGAGACCCTTCCTATACTATGAGACTTGATATCTCAATGCTTCTAATACCAAACCTGAGACCCGTAATATAACATGAGATGTGATATCCAAATCCTTCCCCTTCCAAACCTTAGACCCTTCCTTTATCATGAGATGTGATATCCAACTCCTTCCCATTCCAATCCTGAGACCCTTCCGATATCATGAGATGTGATATCTCAAAGCTTCTAATATCAAACTTGAGACCCTCCCTATAGCATGAGATGTGATATCCAAGTCCTTCCCATTCCAATCCTGAGACCCTTCCTATAGCATGAGATGTGATATCTCAATGCTTCTAATACCAAACCTGAGACCCTTCGTATAACATGAGATGGGAATATCCAACTCCTTCCCATTCCAATCCTGAGACACTTCCTATAGCATGAGATGTGATATCTCACTGCTTATACCAAACCTGAGAACCTTCCCATAGCATGAGATGTGATATCCAGCTCCTTCCCATTCCAATCCTCAGACCCTTCCTATAGCATGAGATGTGATATCCCAATGCTTCTAATATCAAACTTGAGACCCTACCTATAGCATGAGATGTGATATCCAAGTCCTTCCCATTCCAATCCTGAGACACTTCCTATAGCATGAGATGTGATATCTCAATGCTTCTAATACCAAACCTGAGACTCTTCCTATAACATGAGATGGGATATCCAACTCCTTCACATTCCAATCCTGAGACCCTTTTGATAGCAGAGATGTGATATCTCAATGTTTATACCAAACCTGAGACCCTTCCTACGGCATGAGATGTCATATTCAACTCCTTCCCATTCCAATCCTGAGACCCTTCCTATAGCATGAGATGTGATATCCAACTCCTTCCCATTCCAATCCTGAGACCCTTCCTATAGCATGAGATGTGATGTCTCAATGCTTCTAATACCAAACCTGAGATCCTTCCTATAACATGAGATGTGATATCCAACTCCTTCCATTCCAATCCTGAGACCCTTCCTATAGCATGAGATGTGATATCTCAATGCTTATACCAAACCTGAGACCCTTCCTATAGCATGAGATGTGATATCCAACTCCTTCCCATTCCAATCCTGAGACCCTTCCTATAGCCTGAGATGTGATATCTCAATGCCTCTAATACCAAACCTGAGATCCTTCCTCTAACATGAAATGTGATATCCAACTCCTTCACTTTCCAAACCTGAGAGCCTATCTATAGCATGAGATGTGATATCCAAGTCCTTCCCATTCCAATCCTTAGACCCTTCCTACAGCATGCAATATATCTCAATGATTCTAATAAAAAACCTGAGACCCGTCCTATAACATGAGATGGGATATCCAACTCCTTCCCATTCCAATCCTGAGACACTTCCGATAGCAGAGATGTGATATCTCAATGTTTATACCAAACCTGAGACCCTTCCTATAACATGAGATGTGATATCCAACTCCTTCCCGTTCCAAACCTGAGACCCTTCCTTTAGCATGAGATGTGATATCCAACTCCTTCCCATTCCAATCCTGAGACCCTTCCTATAGCATGAGATGTGATATCTCAATACTTCTAATACCAAACCTGAGATCCTTCCGATAACATGAGATGTGATATCTCAATACTTCTAATACCAAACCTGAGATCCATCCTATAACATGAGATGTGATATCCAAATCCTTCCCCTTCCAAACCTGAGACCCTCCCTTTAGCATGAGATGTGATATCCAACTCCTTCCCATTCCAATCCTGAGACCCTTCTGATAGCATAAAATATGATATCTCAATGCTTCTATACCAAACCTGAGATCCTTCCGATAGCATGAGATGTGATATCTCAATACTTCTAATACCAAACCTGAGATGCTTCCTATAACATGAGATTTGATATCCAAATCCTTATCTTCCAAACCTGAGACCCTCCCTTTACCATGAGATGTGATATCCAACTCCTTCCCATTCCAATCCTGAGACTCTTCTGATAGCATAAGATATGATATCTCAATTCTTCTATACCAAACCTGAGATCCTTCTGATAGCATGAGATGTGATATCTCAATACTTCTAATACCAAACCTGAGATCCTACCTCTAACATGAAATGTGATATCCAACTCTTTCCCCTTGCAAACCTGAGAGCCTTCCTATAGCATGAGATGTGATATCCAAGTCCTTCCCATTCCAAACCTGAGACCCTTCCTTTAGCATGAGATGTGATATCCAGCTCCTTCCCATTCCAATCCTGAGACACTTCCGATAGCATGAGATGTGATATCTCAATGCTTCTAATATCAAAACTGAGACCCTCCCTATAGCATGATATGTGATATCTAAGTCCTTCCCATTCCAATCCTGAGACCCTCCCTATAGCATGAGATGTGATATCCAACTCCTTCCCATTCCAATCCTGAGACCCTTCCTATAGCATGAGATATGATATCTCAATACTTCTAATACCAAACGTGAGATCCTTCCGATAACATGAGATGTGATATCCAAATCCTTCCCCTTCCAAACCTGAGACCCTCCCTTTAGAATGAGATGTGATATCCAACTCCTTCCTATTCCAATCCTGAGACTCTTCTGATAGCATGAGATGTGATATCTCAATGCTTCTAATACCAAACCTGAGATCCTTCCGATAGCATGAGATGTGATAGCTCAATGCTTCTAATACCAAACCTGAGATCCTTCCTATAACATGAGATGTGATATCCAAATCCTTCCCCTTCCAAACCTGAGACCCTCCCTTTAGCATGAGATGTGATATCCAACTCCTTCCCATTCCATTCCTGAGACCCTTCTGATAGCATGAGATGTGATATCTCAATGCCTCTAATACCAAACCTGAGATCCTACCTCTAACATGAAATGTGATATCCAACTCTTTCCCCTTTCAAACCTGAGAGCCTTCCTATAGCATGAGATGTGATATCCAAGTCCTTCCCATTCCAATCCTGAGACCCTTCCTATAGCTTGAGATGTGATATCCAACTCCTTCCCATTCCAATTCTGAGACCCTTCCTATACTATGAGACTTGATATCTCAATGCTTCTAATACCAAACCTGAGACCCGTAATATAACATGAGATGTGATATCCAAATCCTTCCCCTTCCAAACCTTAGACCCTTCCTTTATCATGAGATGTGATATCCAATTCCTTCCCATTCCAATCCTGAGACCCTTCCGATATCATGAGATGTGATATCTCAAAGCTTCTAATATCAAACTTGAGACCCTCCCTTTAGCATGAGATGTGATATCCAAGTCCTTCCCATTCCAATCCTGAGACCCTTCCTATAGCATGAGATGTGATATCTCAATGCTTCTAATACCAAACCTGAGACCCTTCCTATAACATGAGATGGGAATATCCAACTCCTTCCCATTCCAATCCTGAGACCCTTCCGATAGCAGAGATGTGATATCTCAATGCTTATACCAAACCTGAGATCCTTCCTATAACATGAGATGTGATATCCAACTCCTTCCCATTCCAATCCTGAGACACTTCCTATAGCATGAGATGTGATATCTCACTGCTTATACCAAACCTGAGACCCTTCCCATAGAATGAGATGTGATATCCAACTCCTTCCCATTCCAATCCTCAGACCCTTCCTATAGCATGAGATGTGATATCCCAATGCTTCTAATATCAAACTTGAGACCCTACCTATAGCATGAGATGTGATATCCAAGTCCTTCCCATTCCAATCCTGAGACACTTCCTATAGCATGAGATGTGATATCTCAATGCTTCTAATACCAAACCTGAGACTCTTCCTATAACATGAGATGGGATATCCAACTCCTTCCCATTCCAATCCTGAGACCCTTTTGATAGCAGAGATGTGATATCTCAATGTTTATACCAAACCTGAGACCCTTCCTACGGCATGAGATGTCATATTCAACTCCTTCCCATTCCAATCCTGAGACCCTTCCTATAGCATGAGATGTGATATCCAACTCCTTCCCATTCCAATCCTGAGACCCTTCCTATAGCATGAGATGTGATGTCTCAATGCTTCTAATACCAAACCTGAGATCCTTCCTATAACATGAGATGTGATATCCAACTCCTTCCATTCCAATCCTGAGACACTTCCTATAGCATGAGATGTGATATCTCAATGCTTATACCAAACCTGAGACCCTTCCTATAGCATGAGATGTGATATCCAACTCCTTCCCATTCCAATCCTGAGACCCTTCCTATAGCCTGAGATGTGATATCTCAATGCCTCTAATACCAAACCTGAGATCCTTCCTCTAACATGAAATGTGATATCCAACTCCTTCACTTTCCAAACCTGAGAGCCTATCTATAGCATGAGATGTGATATCCAAGTCCTTCCCATTCCAATCCTTAGACCCTTCCTACAGCATGCAATATGATATCTCAATGATTCTAATAAAAAACCTGAGACCCGTCCTATAACATGAGATGGGATATCCAACTCCTTCCCATTCCAATCCTGAGACACTTCCGATAGCAGAGATGTGATATCTCAATGCTTATACTAAACCTGAGACCCTTCCCATAGAATGAGATGTGATATCCAACTCCTTCCCATTCCAATCCTCAGACCCTTCCTATAGCATGAGATGTGATATCCCAATGCTTCTAATATCAAACTTGAGACCCTACCTATAGCATGAGATGTGATATCCAAGTCCTTCCCATTCCAATCCTGAGACACTTACTATAGCATGAGATGTGATATCTCAATGCTTCTAATACCAAACCTGAGACTCTTCCTATAACATGAGATGGGATATCCAACTCCTTCCCATTCCAATCCTGAGACCCTTTTGATAGCAGAGATGTGATATCTCAATGTTTATACCAAACCTGAGACCCTTCCTACGGCATGAGATGTCATATTCAACTCCTTCCCATTCCAATCCTGAGACCCTTCCTATAGCATGAGATGTGATATCCAACTCCTTCCCATTCCAATCCTGAGACCCTTCCTATAGCATGAGATGTGATGTCTCAGTGCTTCTAATACCAAACCTGAGATCCTTCCTATAACATGAGATGTGATATCCAACTCCTTCCATTCCAATCCTGAGACCCTTCCGATAGCAGAGATGTGATATCTCAATGCTTATACCGAACCTGATGACCCTTCCTTTAGCATGAGATGTGATATTCAACTCCTTCCCATTCCAATCCTGAGACCCTTCCTATAACATGAGACGTGATATCCAACTCCTTCCCATTCCAAACCTGAGACCTTTCCTTTAGCATATGTGATATCCAACTACTTCCCATTCCAATCCTGAGACCCTTCCGATAGCATGAGATGTGATATCCAACTCCTTCCAATTCCAATACTGAGACCCTTCCAATAGCATATGTGATATCTCAATGCTTCTAATATCAAAACTGAGACCCTCCCTATAACATGAGATGTGATATCCAACTCCTTCCCATTCCAATCGAGACCCTTCCTATAACATGAGATGTGATATCTCTATGCTTCTAATACCAAACCTGAGGCCCTTCCCGTAGTATATGTGAAATCCAACTCCTTCCCATTCCAAACTTTTGACCCTTCCTGTAGCATGAAATGTGATTTTTCACCCCTTCCAATACCATACCCGAGACCATTCCCACAGCCTGAGATTTGAAATCTCATTTCTTCCAATACAAAACCCGAGACCCTTCCGATAGGATGTGATTTGATATCTCAGTGCTTCTAATACCAAACCTGAGACCCTCCCTATAACAAGAGATATCATATCCAACTCCTTCCCATTCCAATCCTGAGACATGCATGACATGTGATATCGAACTTCCCATTCAAATCCTGAGACTCAGACCTCCCCGTCTAACCTCACCACTCCTAGCTGCCGGATTGATAATGCACTCCTGCTGTGTCTTCTCTCCCTTCTTCTGCTTCCTTTCCTCTCTCCTTCCTCATGTGCCCTAGGTCAGGCTCCTTCTACACCTCCGCAAGGATTACTGATTTGTACCCCTCCCCACTCTCAACTCTCACTCAGTTAACACTCATCTGACATCTGCCATTTCCTGGAAGAACCCGACCTTGATGTCCTTGGTCTAACCGAGACATGGATGACGGCCAGCGCTGTCTCGAGCTCTGACACTTTCCTCCCTGATGACAAGTTCCTCTCCATGCCCAGATCCAACCGTTCTTGAGGGGGAGTATCCTTGATTCCTGTAGTAAATTGCTTTCCTTTGCAGGCCGACTCCTCTCACGAATGCCTTGTCTGCATGCATTCTCTCTTTCCTGGCCATTCTCTCACCGTGGTTATTTGCCTACCCCCTTCCTCTCTCAGTGGATGGACTTCTCCATCCTAGCCTCCTACCACTCAACTCCGCCTACTTGGAGAATTCAAAATGAACCTGTATGCTTCCTGACCTGGACTTTTACGAGATCTGCAACTCTTCATGTCTCTGGCCCTACACACTGCAGGGAATACTCAGGATTTTCTGATCTCAGACATCCCGCTATGTAACCCTCTCAACAATCCTCTCCCGTGGTGATCAAGTTCTCATCTCCAAAGAAGGCTAACTACCAGCTGTTCCTCCTCAGTGGAGTTCTCCCTTTCTGTCCCTGCTCTCTGCACCGTTTCGCGTTGCAAACACTCGCTTCCCTGCTCTCTGGTTTAGACGCGTGTTCCCTGCCTTCTCTCCTCTTCCCGCTGCCTTCAAATCAACAAATGAGCTTCAAAAGATACACGGTGCTCAGAATGCTTTATAACACCCATTATTCAAGATATAGCTGTAACCCGCTAGACGTATTGAAAAGTGCTAAAAACTAGCAAAAATAGCTAGAAAATGTTCTTTCCTCGCGTTTTGGTAAATACGAATTCTGGTGGATTCCCATTTTGTACTCTGTTCGTGCATTTGTTCAGTCGAATCCTGATGTTTTAACCACTCGTCACCCATACAAGGGGGGATCAAAATCTACTGTTCACAGGCTGAATGTATACTGCTGAAATCGTCAATGCATTATCGGGTAAACCGACTGTTCTGGAAAGTGTATTTGCCATCTGTTATTCCAGTCAGCATGTTTTCATCGTCCCTTCTTGTTTCAAGGCTGCACTCCCGTGGTGATCACATTCTCCTCTCCAGAGCAGGCTAACTACCAGCTGCTCCTCCTCAGAGGCGTTCCACCTTTCTGTCCCTGCTCCCTGCACCGTTTCGCGTTGCATGTACTCGCTTCCCAGCTCTCTGGTTTAGATGCGTGTTGCCTGCCTTCTCTCCTCTTCCTACAGCCTTCCAATGAGCTCCACAAGATAGTGTTCAGAATGCTTTATAACCCCATTATTCAACATATAGCTGTAACCCGCTAGACGTATTGAAACGTGCTAAAAACTAGCAAAAATAGCTAGAAAATGTACTTCCCTCGCGTTTTTGTAAATGCGAATTCTGGTGGGTTCCCATGTTGTATGTACTGTGTCTGTGCGTTTGTGTCGAATCCTGAAGTTTTTAACCACTGTTCTCCCATACTAGGGAGGGGGGGGTCAACATCTACTGCTGTTCACAGGCTGAATGTATACGGCTGAAATCTTCAAGGCATTATCAGCTTTCCTGACTGTTTTGGAACGTGTATTTGCCATCTGTTAATGCAGTCGCCCTTTGTTCATCGTTCCTTCTAGTTTACAGGCTGCACTCCCCTAGTGATCACATTCTTCTCTCCTATGCTGGCTAACTACCAGCTGCTCCTCCTCATAGGTGTTCATCCTTTCTATCCCTGCTCCCTGCACCGTTTCGCGTTGCATGTACTCGCTTCCCAGCTCTCTGGTTGAGATGCGTGTTCCCTGCCTTCTCTCCTCTTGCTACAGCCTTCCAATTTGCTCCACAAGATACAGTGTTCAGAATGCTTTATAACACCCATTATTCAACATATAGCTGTTGTTAGGAAAGATTTCGTAATTGTAGGTAATTATCCTTCCATGTGGCAACCCCTAAACTTTTTGCTATTGTTTTTAACCTTGTTCTTGACTTTGCCAGAGAAGTACAGCCTTCTGCCGCACTTCTCTGGGCTTTCGCTCCTTTCTTACGGGGAAACTGACATGCCCTTAAGACAGTCAGTACCGGGGAACGCTGTTTCCCGTAGTTTCTTTTATCGTGTTGCGGCTTTAGTGCAACATGACACAAGAGGGCACTGTAAGCTAAGTTACAGCTCTCTTGGGTCTCTAGCCTTCTACAGGCCCTAGATACTCTTTTAGGATGGTATTTGATCGGTGCAAGTCATTCAGGGACTCGAATGGTGGCAGCGATCGTTTTGTTTATTTTGAGCTCCTTTTGGCGTTCTGAGCACGTTTTTCGCACTGAACCCAAAATGGTGGCCTGGCTCCCAAAATGGCCAGACCACGAGGCTCCTTTGTCTTGTCCACTGACCGTCTTGCTCCCTTCACCTTCCCCAGGTCGGGCGACCCGGGGCCTTCCTTATTTGGGCATGTACTTTCCCGCGAAACGTGGTTGCTTTCGCGGGCTTCTACATGTCGTTTGTGTGCCTCCAGGGTGTGGGCTGGGATGTCTGGTCCCAATACACATCCTGGGTGCCAGAGAGTCTAGGGTGGTGTGAATGCCTGGGACCACCGTGGTCCGTGATTGGTCCACGTATGGTGTGTGTGTTGATGAGCGGATCTCCCATTGGCTCCCCTCCGTTTTGGCGCGAAGGGAACCGTGGATAAGAGGGAGCTGGAAACACCACTACCAGGTCGATCTCCTAAGTTCTCACGAACGAAGGAATACAGGAGCCAAGTATCCTGCAACTACGAGGCTGGACCGAGGAATCGCTGGTGACCCGCTGAAGGAATCCTCCTTTGCACTGCTGTCATCCTTTGAAACCCTTTCCTCCTTGGATCGAACCAGAAGGCCTGTACTGGTGCTTCGACCTTTGGAATAGCAGGAACAGCTATTCCCGGTGACTTCATCATCTCCTGCCAAGTAAGCCTTCGGAAGTGTCTCTGGGCCATCCAGTTGACTGACCAGCTTACAAGGGAGTCCTGCTCTGTAACTGCCGCCAGGTTGTGTTGTATTTCGAGTCCTGGTCACTCTCCCACGCTTCGTACACTTGGCGTTCCCAAGTCTGAAGGGAGGAGTGTACATTTGGCTCGAATACACACGGCTGCTCCGTTGTCCTGCTGCGGCAACAAAACTGTGCTGGTTTCGTCGATTGGGACGTCTTTTTGCTCTACACGACTACGAGGCGTTCCCTGCTCTTCTGAACCTGCCAGCTGCTGAAACTAACGTGGAGAAGCCTGGGCCTGCTTGCTTCGGGGACCGGTGAGTAGTTTAGCTAGGATCTGGTCGCCCTCCTGCAGTATCCCATTGCTTTTCCCTGCTGTGTAAAAACAGCACCCTTTTGGCCGTACTCGCGCTCTGCTTCTGCCCGCTGTGGAGGCTGCGCTTGAGTTGCGGAACCTGTTCTCCTTCTGCTGTGCCCTAACCCGAACTGCCTGACTTCCTCCAAAGAGCTTCCCCTTTTGCCCGTTGGCACCGGCGTGGCAGGTACTTTGAGCACAAGGCTCCACTCTTCGCAGGGCTCGGACTTCCATCTAGTTAGGTGCCTCTGAAGGCGAACTGAGTCTAAAGCGTTATCGCACTGCCTGTTTTCCTTTCCTTTCAGGTGGACTACATATTTCGTGCTTTAAACGCTTGCGACTGTGTATTTGTATATATATTGTGTTGATATGGTATGTGTTGGTTTAATATTGTGATATTGTGATTTTCTCGCTACGATCGTTGTTTTAAAGGCCTTAAAATAAATGTGTTTATATTTTTGATATAACACCTGTTTGGAGTAGTTTGTTGTTAGGAAAGATTTCGTAATTGTAGGGAATTTTCCTTCCATGTGGCAACCCCTAAACTTTTTGCTATTGTTTTTAACCTTGTTATTGACTTTGCCAGAAAAGTACAGCCTTCTGCCGCACTTCTCTGGGCTTTCGCTCCTTTCTTACGGGGAAACTGACATGCCCTTAAGACAGTCAGTACCGGGGAACGTGGTTTCCCGTAGTTTCTTTTATCGTGTCGCAGCTTTAGTGCAACACGACACAAGAGGGCACTGTAAGCTAAGTTACAGCTCTCTTGGGTCTCTAGCCTTCTACAGGCCCTAGATACTCTTTTAGGATGGTATTTGATCGGTGCAAGTCATTCAGGGACGGGACTGGTGGCAGCGATCGTTTTGTTTATTTTGAGCTCCTTTTGGCGTTCTGAGCACGTTTTTGCACTGAACCCAAAATGGTGGCCTGGCTCCCAAAATGGCCAGGCCACGAGGCTCCTTTGTCCTGTCCACTGTCCGTCTTGCTCCCTTCACCTTCCCCAGGTCCGGCGACCCGGGGCCTTCCTTATTTGGGCATGTACTTTCCCGCGAAACGTGGTTGCTTTCGCCGGCTTCTACATGTCGTTTGTGTGCCTCCAGGGTGTGGGCTGGGATGTCTGGTCCCAATACACATCCTGGGTGCCAGAGAGTCTAGGGTGGTGTGAATGCCTGGGACCACCGTGGTCCGTGATTGGTCCACGTATGGTATGTGTTTTGATGAGCGGATCTCCCATTGGCTCCCCTCCGTTTTGGCGCGAAGGGAACCGTGGATAAGAGGGGGCTGGAAACACCACTACCATGTCGATCTCCTGAGTTCTCACGAACGAAGGAATACAGGAGCCAAGTATCCTGCAACTACGAGGCTGGACCGAGGAATCGCTGGTGACCCGCTGAAGGAATCCTCCTTTGCACTGCTGTCGTCCGGAGAGCCCCTGTCCTCCTTTGATCGAACCAGAAGGCCTGTACTGGTGCTTCGACCTTTGGAATAGCAGGAACAGCTATTCCCGGCATCTTCAACCATCTCCTGCCAAGTAAGCCTTCGGAAGAGTCTCTGGGCCATCCAGTTGACTGACCAGCTTACCAAGGGGTTTGGCTCTGCAACCGCCGCGAGGTTGTGTCGTATTGCGAGTCCTTGTCACTCTCCCACGCTTCGTACGCTTGGCGTCCCCAGGTCTGGAGGGAGGAGTGTTCATTTGGCTCGAATACGCACGGCCGCTCCGTTGTCCTGTGCGGCAACAAAACTGTGCTGGTTTCGTCGATTGGGACGTCTTTTTGCTCTACACGACTACAAAGCGTTCCCTGCTCTTCTGAACCTGCCAGCTGCTGAAACTATCGTGGAGAAGCCTGGGTCTGCTTGCTTCGGGGACCGGTGAGTAGTTTAACTAGGATCTGGTCGCCCTCCTGCATTGCTTTTCCTTGCTGTGTAAAAACAGCACCCTTTTGCCGCGCTCGCGCTCTGCTTCTGCCCGACTGTGGAGGCTGCGCTTGAGTTGCGGAACCTGTTCTTCTTCTGCTGTGCACTAACCCAAACTGCCTGACTTCCTCCGAAGAGCTTCCCCTTGTGCCCGTCGGCACCGGCGTGGCAGGTACTTTGAGCGCAAGGCTCCACTCTTCGTAGGGCTCGGACTTCCATCTAGTTAGGTGCCTATGAAGGCGAACTGAGTCGAAAGCATTATCGCACTGCCTGTTTTCCTTCCCTTTCAGGTGGACTACATATTTCGTGCTTTAAACGCGTGCGACTGTGTATTTGTATATATATTGTGTTGATTTGGTATGTGTTGGCTTAATACTGTGTTATTGTGATTTTCTCGCTACGGTCGTTGTTTTAAAGGCCTTAAAATAAATGTGTTTATATTTTTGATATAACACCTGTTTGGAGTAGTTTGTAAGCGCTCTTGCTTTGTGTGCTCACTGCGGGCTTTCAGTCACCCTCACCCCTCTTGAGACCTAGTCTTGACCGCCGCGATCGCTACCTTGATTGGTCTGGCTTGTCCAGAGGTTACCCTGTTCCAAGTAATTAGGTTGGCCTTCTGAACTTCTGCGCCACCAGGACAGAGTTCAGAAATCCGTCTTAACAAATTGGTGTACAGCGGTGGGATACGACTGAAGGTATCCAGTGTTGCGCTCGAACTAGGGCATTTCAGGTTATTCCAAACAGTACACGTAGTGAATTGTTATAGTATAACTTTAAAAAGGCCATAGTCCTATCAAACAGTATGGAAACAAGTACGTTGTTAACTTTAAATGCTTCCAAATCAGAAACGCTGAAAAAGATGTGTGCGGAGAGAGGTGTTTCCTCTCAAGGCACGAAATTGGAAATGATCCAAAGAATCGTGGCGTGGCAAGAAGCGCAGCTTGACGCTATTACTTCTGAGGACAGTGCGGAAGGTGGTGGGGCTGCTCTCACTGGCAGAACCGACGGTTCTGCCGCTGCACTGATCCATCACGACCACGAGGACAGGGAGGATGTAATGTCTAACGTTTCCTCTGCCAGTGCTGATGGGGAGGCTATGCTCGAATTCAAGAAGCAAGAGCTGCGGTTTAGGCAGCAGGAGCTTGAATTCAGCATAGCCAAACTAAAAATCGAACAGGCAGAAAAACAAAAAGACAGGGATCACCAGTTGGAACTGGCCAAGCTTCAGGTTGCAAATGGATCCAAGGGTCCTGGACATGGTTCTGGGGCTTCCTCTCATCCACGGTTTCCAAAAGATCTGCTCAGTGTGTATGAAGAGAGGAATGACATTATGGACTGGCTGAATGCGTTTGAGTATGCATGCGAGGTCCAGAAAGTTGACAGTGCTGATAAGATTGCGTGGTTGCTCAGTAGACTGCCCCATTCTGGCTGTAGTGCCATTATGGAAATGTCGAAGGCTGAGCGGGCTGATTTCGCAATGTTAAAGCAGACTCTCATTTTAAAGTTTGGGAAGACTCCGGCCCAATATTTAAAGCGTTTTCGAGAGCATAAGAAAAAGGAAGGTGGTACTTGGGTATCTTATGTCGCTGAATCTTTGAAAAACTTAACTGGCTGGGTTGAAGGTTATAAGGTTTCTACCTTCGAAGGCATGATCAATCTGGTCATGCTGGAACACATTTTTGCTTCTTCTTCCCCGGAGCTTAAGCAGCATTTGGCCGATTCGAAGGAGATAGATCCTAAGAAGCTGGCCATTGCAGCAGACTTATGGGTGTCACATCGAGTGTCCCATAAGGACAAAACTCATCCTGGTAAGCAGGAGGAGGGGAAAAAGTCCAAAGATATGGAGGGTGGGGAATCTGCTAAATCTTCCTCCCAAAAGGGCCACAAAAAGAAAAACAAGGGTAAGACACAAGAGAACTCACAGGGTAGTGGAGGTGCGCCTCCGAAACAGAACTCTGGTTACAATAAGCCTCCCTACGTAAACAGACCCACTGGGGCTTGTTTTTCTTGTTGAGCAACTGACCATGTGAAGGGGGATCCCCGTTGTAAGGTTAGACCTTTGGGGGTCCACTCCGCTAATCTGGCCTTCTCCTCCTACGAGGAAGAAGAGATTACAGGAGCATCCTTCTCCTCGGACTCATTTCCCAGCGGAATAGAGGCCGAGGTAGTTTTAGTGTCCCTGGGTTCCTGGGAGCCTAAAGTCGCAGAGGCTTATGCTAGGATTCCGGATAATACCAAGCACTACTTTAAAGACAGTGTGCTGATCAATGGAGTGGATACTCCAGCTCTTAGGGATAGTGGGTGCAGTCGAACTGTAGTGGATTCTACCTTGGTAGACTCAGAGGAAGTTGCCAGAGCTACTCTGATGCCCACTAAGTTGGCTGACGGCCCCCTCCGTATGTTTCCCGTGATCCCTGTTAATCTAACTTTAAATGGTACAGCTGTCAGGATTCCAGTGAGCATTCAGAGAAACGTCCCGGGAAAGGTCTTATTAGGCAATGATCTCAGAGCTTTAGGGCTCGTAGGAGACACTGCCGAACGACCCTACACACGGTCTCAAGCACGGGCGGCATTGGCCAAGTCCAATACGCCGCCCCAGCCGAAGGGGCAACCCAAGGCGAAAGGAGTCTTCAAGTCAAGACGGGGGAAAGAGAATCTTCCCCCGAGCTCGCCTACCACTGCGGTGGAGGGAGTTGGTCAATCGCCCGAGCCTGACGAGGAGGTGGCGATGCCTGAAGTATTCGACCCCAACGATCATCCTGAACTAAAAGACTTGTTAGTTGAAGGAGGTCCTGATAGGGACGAATTCAGTAAAGGCCAACGTGAGTGCCCATCTCTGGAAGGCCTAAGGAGACAGGCCTGCTCCCAGCTTGAGGGTGAACCTCCTGGGTTGCAAAGGATTTACCAGGAAGGTGGACTCCTGTATAGTGAGCCCACAGAGTCTACAGAAGGAGACCATAGGAGGTTGGTGGTTTCCCTTGCTGTTAGGCCCTTCCTCCTGCAGTTGGCGCATGTCGTTCACCTTGCTGGTCACCTTGGTATGAGGAGGACCACGCAAAGGTTATCCATGCACTTCTACTGGCCCAAGATGGGGGAGCAAGTAGAAAGTCACTGCAGGAGTTGTGCCGCCTGCCAGTTGTCTGGTAAGGTTGGCGCGACAATCCAAGCTCCGTTGGTACCGCTCCCAGTTGTGGGGGTACCATTTGAAAGGGTAGGGATCGACATGGTTGGTCCCCTTGACCCGCAAACATCCTCAGGCAATAGGTTTATCCTGGTGCTGGTCGACCATGCAACCAGGTATCCTGAGGCCGTCCCATTTACAACTGTAACTGCCAAGCCAGTTGCAGAAGCTTTACTCGGCAGGTTTACTAGGGTTGGCTCCCCTAAAGAAGTTGTGTCGGATCATGGCAGCAACTTTATGTCGAAGTATAGGCAGGCTATGTGGAAAGAATGTGGGGTCACCTACAGGTTCTCTTCTGCATACCGCCCCCAGACCGATGGTCTGGGGGGGCGTCTCAACAGGACGTTAATGAGCATGATTGGGGCTCTGGAGGAGCCTCAGAGAAGAAAATGGGATCTTCTTGTTTCATGCTTACTGTTTGCCTACCGAGAGGTACCACAGGAGGGTGTTGGCTTCAGCCCCTTCGAACTTCTGTTCGGTCATCCCGTACGGGGACCCTTAGCCATTGTCAAGGAGGGATGGGAGATGCCCACTCCCCCTGTTACTACCAATGTAGTTGATTATGTGCTAGGGCTCAGAAAACGGATGGTACTTCTGATAGGCTTGACTAGTGATAAATTGAAGGCAGGGCAAGCGCTGGTGAAACATTGGTACGACCAGAAAGCTTCCCTCATCAACTTTACACTTGGTCAGCAAGTCCTGATCATGAATCTCATAAGGCCTCGAGCTTTACAGGATAAATGGTCAGGTCCTTGCCCAGTGGTGGAGCCCCTGGGTGAGGTTAACTATTCAGTGGACCTTGGAAGGCCTAGACAGGCTCCAAAAGTGTTTCACGTGAATAGGCTGAAGGCTTTCGGCCCAAGCGTCGAAATCGCAGCACTGCTACTGGCTTCAGACGTTGCGGAAGAGGAGTCAGAACCTCTCCCCGACCTGTTCCACAGCGGTCCTTCAGATAGCTCCATTGAGGGTGTCCGAGTGGCCCCTCACCTGACTTCTGATCAGCAGGCGGAGGTGAAATGTTTGCTTAGGCAGTTTTCCCCCCTGTTCTCACAGTCGCCTGGTTTGACACCGTGGTGCAAACATAACATTGACACAGGCGACAGTGTACCTACCAAAAGTAGGGGATACAGGATGTGAGATAAAGTACGGTCTTATATTAAGACCGAGGTCAACAAAATGTTAGACCTTGGGGTGATTGAACCCTCTAGTAGTCCGTGGTCCAGTCCTGTGGTTCTGGTTCCAAAGGCAGGCACTTCTGAATTGAGGTTCTGCGTGGATTACAGGGCTCTGAATGCTGTCACCAAGACAGATGCCCACCCCTTGCCTCGAACAGATGAGCTGGTGGATACTTTGGGTGCCTCCAAGTACCTCAGCACGTTTGACCTCACTGCTGGCTATTGGCAAATAGCGTTAGCAGAACATGCCAGGGAGAAGACAGCATTTTCTACACCAGACGGCCTTTACCAATTCTGGGTAATGCCGTTCGGGTTGAAGAATGCACCTGCCACTTTCCAGAGGCTTGTGAATCATGTGTTGAATGGGTTGGACGAATTCTGTCTCGCATATCTGGACGATATAGCAGTTTTCAGTGCCACCTGGGAAGACCATGTGAAACACCTCGGGATTGTGCTCCAGGCTCTTCAGAAAGCCCACTTGACCATAAAGGCTAGTAAATGCCAGATTGGACAAGGCTCAGTGGTTTACCTTGGACATGAAGTAGGTGGAGGGAGGATACAGCCTCTACCCAGTAAAGTACAAGCAGTACAAGACTGGCCTACCCCCACTACGCAAACCCAAGTGAGAGCCTTTTTAGGACTCACGGGGTATTACCGCAATTTTGTGGCAGACTATGGTACCATAGCTGCTCCTCTGACTGCCCTCACAACTCCGAAGAAACCCAAGAAGGTAACTTGGACTGACGAGTGTGAGAAGGCCTTCAATGGCTTAAAAGACTCCTTGTGCCAGGTCCCTGTGCTCAGGGCCCCTGATTATCAAAGACCTTTTATCGTGCAGACGGATGCCTCTGACACTGGGATAGGAGCTGTACTATCACAAGTAGATGAGAAGGGTAAGGAACACCCTATCGGTTTTATTAGTCGCCAGCTTAAGGACAGAGAGCTCAGATGGTCCACGGTAGAGAAAGAATGTTTCTCTGTTGTGTGGGCCCTAAGGAAGCTGAGGCCCTACCTCTATGGGACCCACTTCACTGTGCAGACTGACCATAAGCCGTTAAAGTGGCTAATGAACATGAAGGGGGAGAATCCAAAGTTGCTTAGGTGGTCCATAAGTCTACAAGGCTTCGACTTCACTATTGAGCATAGGCCAGGTGTCCAACATAGCAATGCTGATGGGTTGTCCAGAATGTTTAACCGACCTGAACAAGAGACTCATCCAGGGGTGGATTAGTTCCCCCTGTCCATAGTCTGGGAGGGGCGAGTGTTAGGAAAGATTTCGTAATTGTAGGGAATTTTCCTTCCATGTGGCAACCCCTAAACTTTTTGCTATTGTTTTTAACCTTGTTATTGACTTTGCCAGAAAAGTACAGCCTTCTGCCGCACTTCTCTGGGCTTTCGCTCCTTTCTTACGGGGAAACTGACATGCCCTTAAGACAGTCAGTACCGGGGAACATGGTTTCCCGTAGTTTCTTTTATCGTGTCGCAGCTTTAGTGCAACACGACACAAGACGGCACTGTAAGCTAAGTTACAGCTCTCTTGGGTCTCTAGCCTTCTACAGGCCCTAGATACTCTTTTAGGATGGTATTTGATCGGTGCAAGTCATTCAGGGACGGGACTGGTGGCAGCGATCGTTTTGTTTATTTTGAGCTCCTTTTGGCGTTCTGAGCACGTTTTTGCACTGAACCCAAAATGGTGGCCTGGCTCCCAAAATGGCCAGGCCACGAGGCTCCTTTGTCCTGTCCACTGTCCGTCTTGCTCCCTTCACCTTCCCCAGGTCCGGCGACCCGGGGCCTTCCTTATTTGGGCATGTACTTTCCCGCGAAACGTGGTTGCTTTCGCGGGCTTCTACATGTCGTTTGTGTGCCTCCAGGGTGTGGGCTGGGATGTCTGGTCCCAATACACATCCTGGGTGCCAGAGAGTCTAGGGTGGTGTGAATGCCTGGGACCACCGTGGTCCGTGATTGGTCCACGTATGGTATGTGTTTTGATGAGCGGATCTCCCATTGGCTCCCCTCCGTTTTGGCGCGAAGGGAACCGTGGATAAGAGGGCGCTGGAAACACCACTACCATGTCGATCTCCTGAGTTCTCACGAACGAAGGAATACAGGAGCCAAGTATCCTGCAACTACGAGGCTGGACCGAGGAATCGCTGGTGACCCGCTGAAGGAATCCTCCTTTGCACTGCTGTCGTCCGGAGAGCCCCTGTCCTCCTTTGATCGAACCAGAAGGCCTGTACTGGTGCTTCGACCTTTGGAATAGCAGGAACAGCTATTCCCGGCATCTTCAACCATCTCCTGCCAAGTAAGCCTTCGGAAGCGTCTCTGGGCCATCCAGTTGACTGACCAGCTTACCAAGGGGTTTGGCTCTGCAACCGCCGCGAGGTTGTGTCGTATTGCGAGTCCTTGTCACTCTCCCACGCTTCGTACGCTTGGCGTCCCCAGGTCTGGAGGGAGGAGTGTTCATTTGGCTCGAATACGCACGGCCGCTCCGTTGTCCTGTGCGGCAACAAAACTGTGCTGGTTTCGTCGATTGGGACGTCTTTTTGCTCTACACGACTACAAAGCGTTCCCTGCTCTTCTGAACCTGCCAGCTGCTGAAACTATCGTGGAGAAGCCTGGGTCTGCTTGCTTCGGGGACCGGTGAGTAGTTTAACTAGGATCTGGTCGCCCTCCTGCAGTATCCCATTGCTTTTCCTTGCTGTGTAAAAACAGCACCCTTTTGCCGCGTTCGCGCTCTGCTTCTGCCCGACTGTGGAGGCTGCGCTTGAGTTGCGGAACCTGTTCTTCTTCTGCTGTGCACTAACCCGAACTGCCTGACTTCCTCCGAAGAGCTTCCCCTTGTGCCCGTCGGCACCGGCGTGGCAGGTACTTTGAGCGCAAGGCTCCACTCTTCGTAGGGCTCGGACTTCCATCTAGTTAGGTGCCTATGAAGGCGAACTGAGTCGAAAGCATTATCGCACTGCCTGTTTTCCTTCCCTTTCAGGTGGACTACATATTTCGTGCTTTAAACGCGTGCGACTGTGTATTTGTATATATATTGTGTTGATTTGGTATGTGTTGGCTTAATACTGTGTTATTGTGATTTTCTCGCTACGGTCGTTGTTTTAAAGGCCTTAAAATAAATGTGTTTATATTTTTGATATAACACCTGTTTGGAGTAGTTTGTAAGCGCTCTTGCTTTGTGTGCTCACTGCGGGCTTTCAGTCACCCTCACCCCTCTTGAGACCTAGTCTTGACCGCCGCGATCGCTACCTTGATTGGTCTGGCTTGTCCAGAGGTTACCCTGTTCCAAGTAATTAGGTTGGCCTTCTGAACTTCTGCGCCACCAGGACAGAGTTCAGAAATCCGTCTTAACATTTGTAAGCGCTCTTGCTTTGTGTGCTCATTGCGGGCTTTCAGTCACCCTCACCCCTCTTGAGACCTAGTCTTGACCGCCGCGATCGCTACCTTGATTGGTCTGGCTTGTCCAGAGGTTACCCTGTTCCAAGTAATTAGGTTGGCCTTCTGAACTTCTGCGCCACCAGGACAGAGTTCAGAAATCCGTCTTAACAAATTGGTGTACAGCGGTGGGATACGACTGAAGGTATCCAGTGTTGCGCTCGAACTAAGGCATTTCAGGTTATTCCAAACAGTGCACGTAGTGAATTGTTGTAATATAACTTTAAAAAGGCCATAGTCCTATCAAACAGTATGGAAACAAATACGTTGTTAACTTTAAATGCTTCCAAATCAGAAACGCTGAAAAAGATGTGTGCAGAGAGAGGTGTTTCCTCTCAAGGCACAAAATTGGAAATGATCCAGAGAATCGTGGCGTGGCAAGAAGCGCAGCTTGACGCTATAACTTCCGAGGACAGTTCAGAAGGTGGTGGGGCTGCTCTCACTGGCAGAACCGACAATTCTGCCGCTGCACTGATCCACCGCGACCACGAGGACAGGGAGGATGTAATGTCTAATGTTTCCTCTGCCAGTGTTGATGGGGAGGCTATGCTTGAATTCAAGAAGCAAGAGCTGCGGTTTAGGCAGCAGGAGCTTGAATTCAGCATAGCCAAACTAAAAATCGAACAGGCAGAAAAACAGAAAGACAGGGATCACCAGTTGGAACTGGCCAAGCTTCAGGTTGCAAATGGGTCCAAGGGTCCTGGACATGGTTCTGGGGCTTCCTCTCATCCACGGTTTCCAAAAGATCTGCTCAGTGTGTATGAAGAGAGGAATGACATTATGGACAGGCTGAATGCGTTTGAGTATGCATGCGAGGTCCAGGAAGTTGACAATGCTGATAAGATTGCGTGGTTGCTCAGTAGACTGCCCCATTCTGGCTGTAGTGCCATTATGGAAATGTCGAAGGCTGAGCGGGCTGATTTCGCAATGTTAAAGCAGACTCTCATTTTAAAGTTTGGGAAGACTCCGGCCCAATATTTAAAGCGTTTTCGAGAGTATAAGAAAAAGGAAGTTGGTACTTGGGTATCTTATGTCGCTGAATCTTTGAAAAACTTAACTGGCTGGGTCGAAGGTTATAAGGTTTCTACCTTCGAAGGCATGATCAATCTGGTCATGCTGGAACATATTTTTGCTTCTTCTTCCCCGGAGCTTAAGCAGCATTTGGCCGATTCGAAGGAGATAGATCCTAAGAAGCTGGCCATTGCAGCAGACTTATGGGTGTCACATCGAGTGTCCCATAAGGACAAAACTCATCCTGGTAAGCAGGAGGAAGGGAAAAAGTCCAAAAATATGGAGGGTGGGGAATCTGCTAAATCTTCTTCCCATAAGGGCCACAAAAAGAAAAACAAGGGTAAGACACAAGAGAACTCACAGGGTAGTGGAGGTCCGCCTCCAAAACAGAACTCTGGTTATAATAAGCCTCCCTACGTAAACAGACCCAATGGGGCTTGTTTTTCTTGTGGAGCAACTGACCATGTGAAGGGGGATCCCCGGTGTAAGGTTAGACCTTTGGGGGTCCACTCCGCTAATCTGGCCTTCTCCTCCTACGAGGAAGAAGAGATTACAGGAGCATCCTTCTCCTCAGACTCGTTTCCCAGCGGGATAGAGGCTGAGGTAGTTTTAGTGTCCCTGGGTTCCTGGGAGCCTAAAGTCGCAGAGGCTTATGCTAGGATTCCGGATAATACCAAGCACTACTTTAAAGACAGTGTGCTGATCAATGGAGTGGATACTCCAGCTCTTAGGGATAGTGGGTGCAGTCGCACTGTAGTGGATTCTACCTTGGTAGACTCAGAGGAAGTTGCCAGAGCTACTCTGATGCCCACTAAGTTGGCTGACGGCCCCCTCCGTATGTTTCCCGTGATCCCTGTAAATCTTACTTTAAATGGTACAGCAGTCAGGATTCCAGTGAGCATTCAGAGAAACGTCCCGGGAAAGGTCTTGTTGGGTAATGATCTCAGAGCTTTAGGGCTCCTAGGAGACACTGCCGAAAGACCCTACACACGGTCTCAAGCACGGGCAGCATTGGCCAAGTCCAATACGCCGCCCCAGCCAAAGGGGAAACCCAAGGCGAAAGGAGTCTACAAGTCAAAACGAGGGAAAGAGAATATTCCCCCGAGCTCGCCTACCACTGCGGTGGAGGAAGTTGGTCAATCGCCCGGGCCTGACGAGGAGGTGGCGATGCCTGAAGTATTCGACCCCAACGATCATCCTGAACTAAAAGACTTGTTAGTTGAAGGAGGTCCTGATAGGGACGAATTCAGTAAAGGCCAATGTGAGTGCCCATCTCTGGAAGGCCTAAGGAGACAGGCCTGCTCCCAGCTTGAGGGTGAACCTCCTGGGATGCATAGGATTTACCAGGAAGGTGGACTCCGGTATAGTGAGCCCACAGAGTCTACAGAAGGAGACCATAGGAGGTTGGTGGTTCCCCTTGCTGTTAGGCCCTTCCTCCTGCAGTTGGCGCATGAAGTTCCCCTTGCTGGTCACCTTGGTATGAAGAGGACCAAGCAAAGGTTATCCATGCACTTCTACTGGCCCAAGATGGGGGTGCAAGTAGAAAGTCACTGCAGGAGTTGTGCC
The DNA here is from genome assembly GCF_040938575.1 of Ambystoma mexicanum. Lineage (NCBI taxonomy): Eukaryota > Metazoa > Chordata > Amphibia > Caudata > Ambystomatidae > Ambystoma > Ambystoma mexicanum. The sequence continues at coordinate 1,516,559,791 of NC_090923.1, forward strand.
GCCTGCCAGTTGTCTGGTAAGGTTGGCGCGACAATCCAAGCTCCGTTGGTACCGCTCCCAGTTGTGGGGGTACCATTTGAAAGGGTAGGGATCGACATGGTTGGTCCCCTTGACCCGCAAACATCCTCAGGCAATAGGTTTATCCTGGTGCTGGTCGACCATGCAACCAGGTATCCTGAGGCCGTCCCATTTACAACTGTAACTGCCAAGCCAGTTGCAGAAGCTTTACTCGGCATGTTTACTAGGGTTGGCTTCCCTAAAGAAGTTGTGCCGGATGATGGCAGCAACTTTATGTCGAAGTATAGGCAGGCTATGTGGATAGAATGTGGGGTCACCTACAGGTTCTCTTCTGCATACCACCCCCAGACCAATGGTCTGGGGGGGGCGTTTTTACAGGACGTTAAAGAGCATGATTGGGGCTCTGGAGGAGCCTCAGAGAAGAAAATGGGATCTTCTTGTTTCATGCTTACTGTTTGCCTACCGAGAGGTACCACAGGAGGGTGTTGGCTTCAGCCCCTTCGAACTTCTGTTCGGTCATCCCGTACTGGGACCCTTAGCCATCGTCAAAGAGGGATGGGAGATGCCCACTCCCCCTGTTACTACCAATGTAGTTCATTATGTGCTAGGGCTCAGAAAACGGATGGTACTTCTGATGGGCTTGACTAGTGATAAATTGAAGGCAGGGCAAGCGCTGGTGAAACATTGGTACGACCAGAAAGCTTCCCACATCAACTTTACACTTGGTCAGCAAGTCCTGATCATGAATCTCATAAGGCCTCGAACTTTACAGGATAAATGGTCAGGTCCTTGCCCAGTGGTGGAGCCCCTGGGTGAGGTTAACTATTCAGTGGACCTTGGAAGGCCTGGACAGGCTCCAAAAGTGTTTCACGTGAATAGGCTGAAGGCTTTCGTCCCAAGTGGCGAAATCGCAGCACTGCTATTGGCTTCAGACGTTGAGGAAGAGGAGTCTGAACCTCTCCCCGACCTGTTCAAAAGCAGTCCTTCAGATAGCTCTTTTGAGGTTGCCCGAGTGGCCCCTCACCAAAATGGACAAGGCTCAGTGGTTTACCTTGGACATGAAGTAGGTGGAGGGAGGAGACAGCCTCTACTCAGTCAGGTACAAGCAGTACAAGACTGGCCTACCCCCACTACGCAAACCCAAGTGAGAGCCTTCTTAGGACTCACGGGGTTTTACCGCACTTTTGTGGCAGACTGTGGGATGTATTTACCTATGCATCCGAGCCGTACCTCAAAACTGTGCAGTACTGACATGGAAAACATCATGATGGCCAGAGCTTCCCAGAAAATGCACAGGGAAATGCATGAAGAATAGGCTGCCACCCATTTTTGCCGATGTTATGGGCACAGAAGGACACTGCCTAAAACCACCATTGGACTACCCGCACAGTAGTCTGAAACCATTGGGAATGGCAATGCTGATTGCCAAATGCAACCTAGAATTGTGGGGAATTCATTTTCTTAAATCCCAAAAATGGGTGCAGTACCAGTACTCACCACTATCCAAAAGCCGGCAGTTTAAAACCACCCTGTGTTTCTCTGAAGGCAAGCCAAAGTGCCTATTTCAAACATTGCAATATGTGCAAAATATTCACTGAACACCAGCAGACATTTGGTAGAATGGAGTTTTGTGTGCCTACAAAATCTGGGAAATGAAGAGCCCAGAACAATGCTTATAACAAAACTGGCTGAGCTATGGAGTCAGCAGTTTAAGTTGCACTGGATTTAAAGACACTAAAATCTAAATGTTTAAATTGACTGAGTGACCTACTTTTGAGTATCACATAGGTTGCAATTGTTTAAATGTCATAGTTTTAAACTTAGAATCAGCCTTCTAGCTGCATCTGTGAAAATGTTGAGTTTTATTTGAAGGCAGAAACTGGGGAACAAAAAGTGACATTTTATCTGAAACCTGGCTTAAGGAACTGAATTCTGCCTGGCAACTACCCCCATCAGGAGTGAAACTTGAGTCACAGCTGTGTTCCCAGGCCTAGCTGCCCTTTTGCTGCTCACACTAAGGATATGCCATCTATCTGATAATTGAATTACCTGTGCTCTGCAGGAAAGTGAACAAAGCCCTGTCCTGGCTCAGGCAAAGGTTTTATTGGCAGGAGTCGTAAATGGTCGTAAAAAGTGGCTTCCTCCTGAGGAAAGGGGAGGGGCACTGCCTGTGAGAGCAAGCTGGCTTGGCAGAACTGGAAAAACCAGTATTCAACCTTGTGCTGAGGGTAAACCACACCCCTTTGGAGCCAGAACATAACTTTAAAAAGATGAATAACTCATAGAGCGGACATGTGAAAATTTTATAAATGATACCATAATTCTTGTGATTTTTCTGCCCACAGTTTAAGAGGTTTTTCGACCCGGTGGCGTGTTCAGGGGGGTTTTAGCGGAAAAGTGGATATTACTCTAAATGTATGCATGTTAAAAATCTGAAACTTCATCAGTTAATGTCCCTACTCCCTGCGCACATGTATGTAAAGTTGGGTCAATGTCAGAAATTGCAAAATCAGTTAAAAAGTGAAATATGTGCCAGTTCTGAATGCAAGCTCCCAGGAAGAGCAGAGTTTGAACAGGGTATACCTCCTGTAATGCATGATGGGTGCATATGATTTTAAAACAATATGTACCTCTGCAAATATGTATTTGTTTCAAATCTAGATTTGTGTGTAAGTTGACAGGAGGAGTGGACTTTCTGCAGGCTGTAAAATGACATCACTCTGACTCACAGTTCATTTCCCAATCAAATGATAAATGGAAGTTTGACCAATTAGAAGCTGAGAGAGAGGTAGGGTCAGTGATGCTAGAACACACCCACATTCTAAACACATAAAAGCAGACAGACAGGACAGATAGGGACTTTCAAAATCCATCTGCCGCTGGAAGCTCTGCCGGAAAAATCCATACTTTACCTCCATCAAACCTCCAGAAAGCCAAACTAGAGACCAGACCAGAGAGAGAAAGCAGTGCTGTACCCAGAGAGAAAGCAGTGCTGTGCCCAGAGAGAGACCAGAGCCCAGTCTAAAACCCTGACCAGATCCGTGATGAGGCTCATTTCACTCAAGAATATAGTGTGAGTACCTAGAAAACTGTGCAGAACCAATCTCCTAGTTAAAATCATATAATTCAATCTATTTAACCTAAGTAGAACTGCCTCCTAGCTGTCACCTGTCATTTTAGCTGCAAAATCTGCCACTTGTCATTTTGAACTTTAAAATTTGCAAAACCAAAAACGACCTTTATTTAATCGCTCATATCTCCGCGACCGTTTGTGCTAGAGACTTGCAGTAACTTTCATTTGGAAGATGAGATCCTAGGCTTTCCTAGGACCCCAAAACGATAGAGATAGTCCTTGTGGTTCCTCTGTAATAGCGCTAGACGCATCCGCGAATTTACCGCGATTTGCAAATTTCTTCACGTGTAAAACTGCTGCTGCTTGCCTTCCATTTGCCAGAAATTCGTTTAACCTGCTAACTATCCCTGCATCATTGCTAGTGTGAGCCTGGACTAATATTAACTAGATACCACTCACCCTGAACCTCTGAAAGGGAATTAAAAATATTTTAGCATACTTTTTAATTCATTGCCAGCACATATCAAAGCAATTTGGGCCTGTGTTTTCAAACTTCTGTAGTCTAAGCTTGCTGGGGTGAACTGAATCACATTGATTGCAATTCTGAGAACTGTGTGTTTTCCTTCCATTTCCTTGCCTTGCATCAAGGGGGGGAGGGGATTGCCAGAGAAAAGTGATTACATTGTTTTGTTGAAATCATATTGAGTATTTTCTGTACTGCATTCATTGAATATTGCATCCACCTGAGCTTACATAAAGCATCCTCTACCACCATATACTTTTGTTCCTATTTACCAGTGTGCTACCTTATCCATTTCATGTCAACTCATTAGCGATTATAAGAAGTGTGCTAGTGCCAGATTCTCCGTTGTTGATCTTTATCATATCAGATTAAGTGTGCTATTCAATTATTAATTTACTATAAAGGGTGATATATATCTATTGTTTAAATTATCAAATAAACCTTTTAAACTTGCAAAACAGAACTACTTCTTGGCTCAGTGGGGTCAGGGGGATTCCAAGAGAGGGGTGTTATATAGGGGTAGTCATCCAGAACGCATGAACTGGACCTAAAGATATATCAATAAGGGTTTTCATTCAGTATTATAGACTAGGCGTTGACTTAGCTGTAGTGTTGAATTGAATCCCCTTACAAATTGGGGGCTCGAGCCGAGACGTTGGGTTAGATTTACCACTTGTGCAGCTTAATACAGTGTGCTAACTGACGGGATACATACATCCGGTCGGATCACCACGCTGCATTACGCTGTGAAGCATTCCTCAAAAGGGACACTCCAAGAAAAGTTCTGTTCTGCAAAAATAAAATACTAACTTCTGTAAGTCAGGACAGAGACCAATCTCTAGAATGACGACCTTAGTAGACATGAAAATAGCCAGAGAGCACCTCTTGCATAAGCTATTTGTGAGAGGTGAATGGACCGAACAGGGCCAGGATGCGTGGTTGCAGGCAATCACACAACAGGTCACTGAAACAGGGTCAGATATATATAGAGATCAGGGTCCATTACATGTGGCCCTGAGTGAACTATATATGGCTCCTAAAGCCAAAGAGGAACACAATAAGATTGCCAGGATAGCAGCATACCTGTACCTATATATGGGAGACATGCAGGATAGATGTGCTGAAAGCCAAAATCTGGCAAATAGGCAACAGATGGCGTTAGAGAAGGTCCAATCTGACCTGGTCTCTTCTGAGCAGAGGCTGCAGAGGAGCCAGGAGTCAGAAGATGATAGTAGGCAGCACATCATTAAAATAAAGAAGGATATGGATGTGCTGCAACAGGAAAAGGTAGAACAGGATACAAGATTTCTGGCCTTGCAGAAGGAATACCAGGAAGGTTTGGACTCCCTACTGCAAAACCAGAAAAAGCTGGAGCAACAACTGGACTTCAACAGGGTATGTGCTGAGCAGGTAGTCACCCTGCAAGGCCACCTAGATAGAGTGAAGGCAGAGAGCAACAAACTAATTCTGAAAGACCTGGATACCCAGGCAGAGTTTGATCAGGAGCGCCAGAATGCTGGTGCCTTCCAAAGGCAAAGGGACGACCTGGCAGCACAGATGCAGGCTCTCAGTCAGGAAAGGGATACCTTAGGCCAGGAAGTCTGCCATTTAAAAAGAAAAATGGAAGAAAATCACCTGGCCCTCCAGGGACTGGGTGACCTCCAAAAAGAACACCAGAACTTGTTAGAGCACACCAGGAGGGTGGAGGATGCTCTAGCAAGAAAGGAGCAGGCCAATAGGGACACAGCTCAGGAGGTAACCCTCCTGCAGCAAAGACTGGCCCAGTGCTCCAGGACCAATCAGGAAACACAGAGAGAGAATGAAGCTATCTGCCAGCACAATGATAGGCTCCAACAGCAGGTAGCGATGCAGGAGAGACTGATAGAGTCGAGTAAGGCCTTAACTGCGGAACTGAAGGCACAAATGCAGGCTCTTGCATTGCAACAGGGAGCAGGGGCGGATAGAGATGAGGTTCGCTGGGAAATGGAAACTCCGGAGCATAACCTCAGGAGCCCTAGTACCAGAGGCCCTCATACCTCTCAGTCCCTGGACTCTGCCACCCCCGTGTCCCCTGGCGCACATGAGCACAGGGCCACAGGGATGGCAGATTACTATCCAGCCAGAAGCATGGGGCTCATAGGCCAGTACCACCCAGGAATGGAGGGGTGGGCATCCGGGTATGGGCACCCAAGTACAGTACAGTTCAGTGAAAAACCCCAGGAGAGTAGGCCCATTAAGGGCATCCTGAAAACCTCTGCCCAGTTAGGTCAGTGGAGGGGGTACCCAGCAAATCCTGGCAGCAAGGAGGAATCTGAAGACTCCTCTGAACTGCGCAGGACACAGGAGACCAGGTCCCCACATTCTGCCAGCCATTCCCAGGCTCGCAGAATCCGGGAAAACCTGGAAGAACAGACGGGAACCTCTGGGAGCAGTGCCTCTGAGTCCGAGGAAGAATGGACAAGGGTTACCCGGACCAAAAGGGCCAATAAGACAAAAAGGGCCTTGCTTAAGGACCCTTTAAAGCAGATTAAGGCGATCAGGAGCGTCATCACGCCTTACCATAAGAACGCTAAGTATTCTGTTTGGGAGCACTTAGAGTTGTTTGAACAAATGATGGAGACTTTCCATTTGAAGGACAGCCAAAGCTGTATTCAATATGTAAAGTGGACCTTCTCCCCGGAATACTCCAGTTTCTTTGCGGGGCTGGAGGACCAAAATCATTTAAGATGGTCCACCTATAAGGCGGCCATCTTGAAACATTTTTCTGTTCACAGAAATCCTCAAGAGGCTCGCAAGGCAGCCTACAATTTGCAATGTGGGGAGGATCAGGCCCCACAAGAATTTGTGCAGGAGTTAAAGCGTGCTTTTGCACAGACCACAAGAAGGGTGCGCACGGATAGCAGGGAATTTATAAATACATTTTTTCATGCCTTGCCCAAATACATCATGACCCAGCTCGTGAGGGATTTTCACGAGAAAAGATCCTTAGACTGGGTCATTGAACAGGCTACCCGGATCTATGAGGTGCAGAAACCGATAGATAGCAAAAGTAATGCCCAGAAAAACCCCAAAGCCAACAGCACCCCTGCTGCTGCCAAGGTGGCAGAGGTAAAGGTCACCCCCGTTTTGGATTTGGAGATGGGGGGGCCTAAAAACCTACCTGCACCTAATAATGCTAGGCCCAGGAGGTCCTCGGGTCAGTCACAGACAGGGAGCCAAGGAGGCAGCCCCACAAATGGGGTCCCTCGCTCTCCTGATTATGTAAGTCCCCGTTACAAGGGAAACAGACCCATCCTGGGTTATGTGTGGACTCCTCCAGCCCAAGGGGGGGGATCCAGCCAAGCACCTAACCCAGGGAACTTCCCTCCTAACTTCCCACCGGGGGGCAGAAACTCTCCAAATCCTGGGCAGAACTTTTTCCCCAGGTATCCACCCAACTTTCAGCCCCAAAACCATCCATCCTTCTTTCCCCAATTCCCTGAGCCCAGACCACTGAATCCGGGAGAGGGGAGGCCAAGGGTGGAGGGGTACCCAAATCTTCCCAACCCGGGGTATTACCAGCGGAGGGACAGCTACCCTTCCCGGGATCAGCCCAGGGGAGAAAACAGGGCCCCGTATCAGCCTGAGCGGGTTTCCCAGTTAGAGCGCCAGGTTCAAAACATGGCACGGGATCTGGGTCACATACTGCGGGCTCAGCAGAACCCTCAGATGGGCGTGCCGGCGCAGAACGCACCCAACTCTGGACCTGGTGCTCCAGAACAATGACGGGGGCAGCACCCCGATAACTCACCGGTTCCCAGGGAGGAGGCACAAAGGGAAGGGGGGTGTAAAGCCTTGGAGGAAGCTTCCTTCCTCACTTGTAAACAGCCCCTGGAAACCCAGGAACCGGAAACGAAATCTCTGGCCCCTGAAAGTCTGCCTCCTAAGGAGCAGAGGGGGGGTAGGAGAAACAAAAGACCCAAACAGACTCAGTTTGAGGAGGAGGTACAGATCTTCCAATTTGAGGGAGAGGGATCCTCAGAGGATCCTGAGAAAAGGATCTTCTCCTTCAGAGAGGGGGGAACTCCTCCCAAAGAAAAATGGGTCCCTAGGGATGCAAATCCAGACTGGGGAGATGTGGAGACTGAGCTACCGCCGCCCACCATCTCATCCCAGAACCAACATCAAGAAAATCCCCTGGTTCGAACCCATCCTGGTGACTGCCTCCAAAAAGGGGGGGGCGGCCCAGAACCGGAGCCAGGGGAACCCACAATGGCTCTGATCTCCAGTTGCCAAATTTTTCTTTCAGATTCCCAAGGCTCTCCACAAGATTCTGCCCAAATCTCTTCGCTAGCAATGTCCAAAACCAGAAAGTTAGCCCACCAGTTGTCCAAAAATGTACATTACCTGTGCCCCCTTGAGGAGAAGGAGGGAAGATATTATGCCCCGGTACAAGTACAGGGGCAGGGTACAATCTCGGCACTGGTGGACACTGGATCTCAAGCTACCCTTCTGTCCAGAAGGGCCTTTGACGAACTGAATGCAGGAAGGGGAGAGAATTACCAAATTCCTCTCACCTCTCTTCCGGGACAACTACAGAACTTTGACGGGAAGGAAATTCCCGTTGAGGGGACTGCAGACTTGGACATTAAAATTGGGCGACATAAGTTGAAACACCCGGTCATAGTGGTGACCCCGGAGGGCACCCCTTGTTTACTAGGGAATGACCTCCTGAGAAGGTTGTCACCCCTAATAGATTGTGTAAACAAGGTCCTCTGGACCCAGACTAGCCGACCAATAAAATTAAAACAGAGTGTCAACCATGTTAGTTTAAACGGCACATGCCACATGGTTGAACAAAAATCTGACCAAGTAGAATTTCACTTCCAGAACAACCAGATTCCAGACGTGACAGTAATAGCAGTAGGACAACAGACTAGTGGTGGGGGGTCCTCTCTATTTCTGAAAATCAACCTTCCTTCCAGTTTAAGGTGGTATTCCACGCTGGAAGGAAACACTCTGAAATTCTATACCAATCCACAATCTGAAACTCCCACGCCTATAGTCCAGAAAGATGTGAAATCAGCTCAGAGCCTGGCTGATATTCAGCAAATTGGAGAGCAGTTGTTCATCCCTGTTCAGTTAAATGATGGGAAGGACTCTGTTCTCGCTCGAGTGTGTGTGAACAACGGTAAGAGCTTCATCAGCGAAGCCATGTTTCGCCAACTCCCAAAAGATCCAGCCATTCCCACCTTCAAACTGATAGACAAATGGGAAATGGACCTGGAAGCACCCAATTCAAAACATCTCCTGCCAAGCAGGTGTATGCTCAAAATCTCCATTGGCAACAAGAGCATAGTCCATAATTGTTGGGTCGTGCGAGACGTCACTGCCGCCTTTTACTTAGGCAGTGACATTCTCAATCGCTTTGCCATTAGTTTGGACCTAATAAACTTCAAAGCTTGGTCCCGATTAGCGGATAATCCCATGGGCTTTGATGATCCAGAAAAAGCATTTAGGTCAGCTCAATTGCTACCTTATGCAGTTGAAATTCAGGTTAAAGAGGAAGTCACCATCCCAGAAAGGACCCGACAATTCTCCCTGGAAGTGAAAGTTAAAAGGGGACAAGAGTTGAAAAACCCTGATGCTTACATACATCTAAATGCTTCTCTCCAACAGCAAGGGTTAGGGGTAAACCCAACACCATTAGTCAACATAGAACATGACACCATTCTAATAGAGGTGGATAACAGCGACTTAAAGAGTATTACTCTAGCCGCAGGCACCATTATTGGAATGGCGGTTGATGACCGACATTTCTCCATTGATCTTGTAAATGAACTGTTAGGACCAATCCCCAAGGACTGTTTTGACAGTGACAGTGATGACAATACAACACCAGACAGGATCTTTACCCGGCATGGGGGGAACTTCCTGGTGTACACTTCCTGCCCCTATGGTAAGGAAGATGTGACTTGTGACTTCAGGAGGGATGAGGTGATTTTCCAGGTACATGAGGGCTGCCTTGCCCACCTGAAGCCTCCGGTCCAAATCAGCACTCTGACCAGGGACTTCTCCACCCAGCTGGAGGAGGCCGCGGAGATAGCCAAACCAGAAGTCTTTCCAGGCTTCAGGCAGATGGTGGAAGAGAGAGTCAACCTAGCTGACGCCTGTGTGACTCTGGAACAAAAGCAAAAGTTGAAACAAGTTTTCTTGGATTTCCAAGATCTCTTTGCGGTAGACTCATATGACTGTGGTCGCACTGACATCCACACAACAACAATCCCCACGGACCCTGGCATGACTCCTGTGTTTGTGAAGCAATATCGCTTGCCTCTCGCATCAATGGAGTCCCTTACTGAAATAATTAAGAACCTTGAGTCCCGGGGAATAATCCGTCCAGTCCACAGCACCTTCAATAATCCGGTGCTGGGAATATTGAAGCCAAACGGCCAGTGGAGACTCTGCGCTGACCTCAGGGAGCTCAACAAACGGGTCCATACTTCCCGATGGCCTCTGCCCTACATTGACCAAGGGCTGGCCCAAATTCAGGGGTCACAGGTATTCACTGCAATAGACCTGACCAATGGATACTGGACTGTGCCTGTCAGTAGGGAGGACCAATACAAGCTGGCTTTTACCTTTGGGGGCCAGCAGTACACATGGACCCGGACTCCCTTCGGATACCTCAACTCCGGTAATGAGTTCAATATTTTCCTACATAAGGCCATGCCCGACCTGGGTGCGAGGGGTAACCTGGCTTATGTAGATGATGTCCTCATCAAAAGTTCATCTGTGGAGGAACACATAGCGGAGATCCGTTATGTTCTGACGCAGTTGAGGGCCGCCGGAGCAAAACTTTCCTTTCAGAAAGCACAGTGGTGTAGAACCCGTGTTAATTTCTTGGGGCATGAGATTACTCCTCAGGGTCTCTGTCCCCAGGAAAAGAAAGTGGAAGCCCTCCAAAAATTGAAAGACCCCACAACTCTGCGGGAACTAAGGAGCCTCCTTGGACTGACTAATTACAGCAGAAAGTTCATTGAGGGCTACGCAGAGATCACCAGACCCCTGATTCATCTCCTGAAGGGGGGGTCAAGTGGGAATGGGGTCCAGAACAAGCCGAGGCAGTAAAACAACTCAAAAGAAGCCTCTCACAAGCGCCTTGTCTAGCTTACCCTGTCAGAAACAAGGAGTTCTTCCTGGAGACGGGGTTCTCTAATACGTGCTTGACGGCAGCATTATATCAAAAGCATGACAAGGTCAATAAAGTAATCTCCTATGCGAGCAAAACTTTATCCTCTGTGGAGGAAAAATTCAACGATTGTGAGAAGGCACTCCTGGCGACGGTGTGGGCATTGAAGAATTGCCGCCCGTTTATCCAGGGGGAACACATCATAGTGGAGACTCCACACCAGCCTCTGCAATATCTCCAAAGTGACAGAATCCGGGCCGGAAATGTGAGTAATTCCCGAATTACTTCCTGGATTCTGTCAATGCAAGGCTTTCCTGTGGAGGTCAGATATGGCCAAAACAAGAAGAGTCCCCTCGCGCAAGGTCTGGCTGACTTGCATGATTGTGCCAGAGAAAACTGTCTCGAGGACGAAAGTCTAAAAATAAAGGACAACATGGAGGCATACCTTAATTCCCCACACAAAGTCTTTGAAGAGGACAAGTGTGAGGGAATGCCCACTGTCTATGTGGATGGATGCTCTTACCATGTTGACAACAACGGGGAGAAAGAACTGGTGGCCGGCGTAGGGAATGCATGGGTGAATGAGTCCCCAGAACCCTCCGCTGGATACAAAATTGGTCCCCGAAGTAGTCAGGTGGCAGAATTGATGGCTGTGCATCAGGCCATCCTCACTGCTGTCCAGCATCAACTCCACGAACTGGTCATAATCACAGATTCGGATTATGTACGGAACGGGTTCGTGGAGCACCTGGTTAATTGGAAAACCAGAGGCATGTTATGTGCTAACAACAAACCCTTGAAACATGGGAAGTTGATCCAAAACATTGATGATCTGGTCACCTCGAATGAGATGACCATCTATTGGAAAAAGATCAAGGGTCATTCCAAAGTAGAGGGACCAGACAAAACTGGAAATGACTTAGCTGATCAGCTGGCCAAAACCGGGGCCATCCAAGGGGATCTAATTGAGATTGAGTCCCTGTTGGGGGAAATCCAGGTCACTGCCATCACTAGGTCCCAGACAAATGCTCACAACGACCTTTCAATTGCACAATGGAGTAAGGAGACCCCTGATGCTGATTTGATTACCGCTTAGAAGGGGGATCCAGTTATTGGTAAATTTTACCAGCACCTTGAGGACCCTGAGAACTTTCCCCTGACGGATACCGATTACATTGGGAAAGAGGACCTAAGAGTGTTGATGAAATGTCCAAAAATGTTCCGAATCCAAGACGGTTTGCTGGTAAGGAAATCCAAAGCTGGCCACGACCAGTGGGTGGTTCCTACCTCATTCCGAAGCCTGATGTTAAGTCACGCCCATGATGCGGCCACCGCCGGTCATAGGGGGTTTCACACAACATTGGAAATCTTAAGAGAGGTTGCATACTGGCCACACATGGGGCAGGACCTCGACCAATACTTGAAGGGGTGTCTTGTGTGTGCACAATTTCAGCCATCATCCCTTACGCACCGGGCGCCTTTACAAAAGAGGGGAATGACACTGCCATGGTCAGATTTACAAATCGACTTTGTAGGCCCTGTGATTCGCTCGGCTAGGGGGAATAAGTACATGTTGACTGTGACATGCTTGTTTACCAAGTGGGTGGAATGTCTCCCAGCCCCAAACTGCAAGGCAGAAACGGCAGCTGCCTTGATGATTAACCACATCTTTTCCCGTTTTGGTCTACCTCAAAGGATTGAGTCAGACAGAGGTAGCCACTTCACCAGTGAAGTAATGACAAAGATGTGGGAGATACTGGGGGTCAAGAGAAAGCTACATATTGCTTATAGACCAGCTTCTTCTGGGGCAGTAGAGAGATATAACCGGACAATTGTGAGCATCTTAAAAAAGTTTGTGGCAGATTCTGGGCCAAGTTGGGATATCCGATTACCTCTGGTCCTAATGGCCATCAGATCTACCCCTTCATCTGCAACCAAAATGTCACCATTTGAGTTGATGACTGGGCGCAAGATGGTGCTTCCTCAGCATTTGCTCTACAGGACCCAAGAGCAGACACTGATAAATGCCTCCACTACTCATGAGTATGTGGAGAATTTAAGGAAACACCTTCAACATGCTTTTGCTTATGCTCAGCGGAATCTAGAAAGATCAGCTGATAGCATGAAGACCCACTATGACCTGAAAACTTCCAGGAAGGAATATCAGGTGGGAGACCGGGTCTATCTATACAACTTCCAAAGGAACCAGGCCAAGCAGCGCAAATTTTTGCCTACATGGAAGGGACCATTCGAGATCATAGACAAAATCTCCCCTGTGGCCTACAAAATCCACATCCCCAAAGGTCCTTTGGCAGCGGGGGAAGACAAGTGGGTCCACATAAACCAGTTGAAATGTTGCCATCCCAGGCACACTCTGCAACGACTGGAGGAATCCTCTGGAATCCTAGCGGGTACTGTCTCAGACTAATTCAGTTCCAATCATAAAACATACCACATCTAGTCTCTAAAATATTGTGATTTGCATGAAACTGTCTCTTAGTTATACTGTTTTTTTTTCAAAATAAGAATGTAATGTTTCGTGATGATGAAATGCATATGCTGCCCCACTATCTCAACGGTGGTGGAAAAACGTCTATGAATAGGTATTGTCGCTCTTCCTTTGTCGTCCTAGGAGAAAGAAAACCTGAAGACGGGCCAAGGAGGGCGATCCGGAGACCAGGAACGAAGATCCAATGGGCCCAGTGGACCGCCCAATATTCCCATCAGGACCGGCGAGGAGGACCGATTGATCAGTACCGGATGGAGGAAAAGATGCTGAACTGTGCCATCTATTGGAAGAAGATGAGGAAACATCCCAGGTCTTGCGAGTCCCATTCGTGAAACCGAATGGCTATCGCAAGAGGGGGGCTTGTGGGATGTATTTACCCATGCATCCGAGCCGTACCTCAAAACTGTGCAGTACTGACATGGAAAACATCATGATGGCCAGAGCTTCCCAGAAAATGCACAGGGAAATGCATGAAGAATAGGCTGCCACCCATTTTTGCCGATGTTATGGGCACAGAAGGACACTGCCTAAAACCACCATTGGACTACCCGCACAGTAGTCTGAAACCATTGGGAATGGCAATGCTGATTGCCAAATGCAACCTAGAATTGTGGGGAATTCATTTTCTTAAATCCCAAAAATGGGTGCAGTACCAGTACTCACCACTATCCAAAAGCCGGCAGTTTAAAACCACCCTGTGTTTCTCTGAAGGCAAGCCAAAGTGCCTATTTCAAACATTGCAATATGTGCAAAATATTCACTGAACACCAGCAGACATTTGGTAGAATGGAGTTTTGTGTGCCTACAAAATCTGGGAAATGAAGAGCCCAGAACAATGCTTATAACAAAACTGGCTGAGCTATGGAGTCAGCAGTTTAAGTTGCACTGGATTTAAAGACACTAAAATCTAAATGTTTAAATTGACTGAGTGACCTACTTTTGAGTATCACATAGGTTGCAATTGTTTAAATGTCATAGTTTTAAACTTAGAATCAGCCTTCTAGCTGCATCTGTGAAAATGTTGAGTTTTATTTGAAGGCAGAAACTGGGGAACAAAAAGTGACATTTTATCTGAAACCTGGCTTAAGGAACTGAATTCTGCCTGGCAACTACCCCCATCAGGAGTGAAACTTGAGTCACAGCTGTGTTCCCAGGCCTAGCTGCCCTTTTGCTGCTCACACTAAGGATATGCCATCTATCTGATAATTGAATTACCTGTGCTCTGCAGGAAAGTGAACAAAGCCCTGTCCTGGCTCAGGCAAAGGTTTTATTGGCAGGAGTCGTAAATGGTCGTAAAAAGTGGCTTCCTCCTGAGGAAAGGGGAGGGGCACTGCCTGTGAGAGCAAGCTGGCTTGGCAGAACTGGAAAAACCAGTATTCAACCTTGTGCTGAGGGTAAACCACACCCCTTTGGAGCCAGAACATAACTTTAAAAAGATGAATAACTCATAGAGCGGACATGTGAAAATTTTATAAATGATACCATAATTCTTGTGATTTTTCTGCCCACAGTTTAAGAGGTTTTTCGACCCGGTGGCGTGTTCAGGGGGGTTTTAGCGGAAAAGTGGATATTACTCTAAATGTATGCATGTTAAAAATCTGAAACTTCATCAGTTAATGTCCCTACTCCCTGCGCACATGTATGTAAAGTTGGGTCAATGTCAGAAATTGCAAAATCAGTTAAAAAGTGAAATATGTGCCAGTTCTGAATGCAAGCTCCCAGGAAGAGCAGAGTTTGAACAGGGTATACCTCCTGTAATGCATGATGGGTGCATATGATTTTAAAACAATATGTACCTCTGCAAATATGTATTTGTTTCAAATCTAGATTTGTGTGTAAGTTGACAGGAGGAGTGGACTTTCTGCAGGCTGTAAAATGACATCACTCTGACTCACAGTTCATTTCCCAATCAAATGATAAATGGAAGTTTGACCAATTAGAAGCTGAGAGAGAGGTAGGGTCAGTGATGCTAGAACACACCCACATTCTAAACACATAAAAGCAGACAGACAGGACAGATAGGGACTTTCAAAATCCATCTGCCGCTGGAAGCTCTGCCGGAAAAATCCATACTTTACCTCCATCAAACCTCCAGAAAGCCAAACTAGAGACCAGACCAGAGAGAGAAAGCAGTGCTGTACCCAGAGAGAAAGCAGTGCTGTGCCCAGAGAGAGACCAGAGCCCAGTCTAAAACCCTGACCAGATCCGTGATGAGGCTCATTTCACTCAAGAATATAGTGTGAGTACCTAGAAAACTGTGCAGAACCAATCTCCTAGTTAAAATCATATAATTCAATCTATTTAACCTAAGTAGAACTGCCTCCTAGCTGTCACCTGTCATTTTAGCTGCAAAATCTGCCACTTGTCATTTTGAACTTTAAAATTTGCAAAACCAAAAACGACCTTTATTTAATCGCTCATATCTCCGCGACCGTTTGTGCTAGAGACTTGCAGTAACTTTCATTTGGAAGATGAGATCCTAGGCTTTCCTAGGACCCCAAAACGATAGAGATAGTCCTTGTGGTTCCTCTGTAATAGCGCTAGACGCATCCGCGAATTTACCGCGATTTGCAAATTTCTTCACGTGTAAAACTGCTGCTGCTTGCCTTCCATTTGCCAGAAATTCGTTTAACCTGCTAACTATCCCTGCATCATTGCTAGTGTGAGCCTGGACTAATATTAACTAGATACCACTCACCCTGAACCTCTGAAAGGGAATTAAAAATATTTTAGCATACTTTTTAATTCATTGCCAGCACATATCAAAGCAATTTGGGCCTGTGTTTTCAAACTTCTGTAGTCTAAGCTTGCTGGGGTGAACTGAATCACATTGATTGCAATTCTGAGAACTGTGTGTTTTCCTTCCATTTCCTTGCCTTGCATCAAGGGGGGAGGGGATTGCCAGAGAAAAGTGATTACATTGTTTTGTTGAAATCATATTGAGTATTTTCTGTACTGCATTCATTGAATATTGCATCCACCTGAGCTTACATAAAGCATCCTCTACCACCATATACTTTTGTTCCTATTTACCAGTGTGCTACCTTATCCATTTCATGTCAACTCATTAGCGATTATAAGAAGTGTGCTAGTGCCAGATTCTCCGTTGTTGATCTTTATCATATCAGATTAAGTGTGCTATTCAATTATTAATTTACTATAAAGGGTGATATATATCTATTGTTTAAATTATCAAATAAACCTTTTCAACTTGCAAAACAGAACTACTTCTTGGCTCAGTGGGGTCAGGGGGATTCCAAGAGAGGGGTGTTATATAGGGGTAGTCATCCAGAACGCATGAACTGGACCTAAAGATATATCAATAAGGGTTTTCATTCAGTATTATAGACTAGGCGTTGACTTAGCTGTAGTGTTGAATTGAATCCCCTTACAAGACTATGGCACCATAGCTGCTCCTCTGACTGCCCTCACAACTCCGAAGAAACCCAAGAAGGTAACTTGGACCGACGAGTGTGAGAAGGCCTTCAATGGCTTAAAAGACTCCTTGTGCCAGGCCCCTGTCCTAAGGGCCCCTGATTATCAAAGACCTTTTATCGTGCAGACGGATGCCTCTGACACTGGGATAGGAGCTGTACTATCACAAGTAGATGAGAAGGGTAAGGAACACCCTATCGGTTTTATTAGTCGCCAGCTTAAGGACAGAGAGCTCAGATGGTCCACGGTAGAGAAAGAATGTTTCTCTGTTGTGTGGGCCCTAAGGAAGCTGAGGCCCTACCTCTATGGGACCCACTTCACTGTGCAGACTGACCATAAGCCGTTAAAGTGGCTAATGAACATGAAGGGGGAGAATCCAAAGTTGCTTAGGTGGTCCATAAGTCTACAAGGCTTCGACTTCACTATTGAGCATAGGCCAGGTGTCCAACATAGCAATGCTGATGGGTTGTCCAGAATGTTTAACCGACCTGAACAAGAGACTCATCCAGGGGTGGATTAGTTCCCCCTGTCCATAGTCTGGGAGGGGCGAGTGTTAGGAAAGATTTCGTAATTGTAGGTAATTTTCCTTCCATGTGGCAACCCCTAAACTTTTTGCTATTGTTTTTAACCTTGTTCTTGACTTTGCCAGAGAAGTACAGCCTTCTGCCGCACTTCTCTGGGCTTTCGCTCCTTTCTTACGGGGAAACTGACATGCCCTTAAGACAGTCAGTACCGGGGAACGCTGTTTCCCGTAGTTTCTTTTATCGTGTTGCGGCTTTAGTGCAACATGACACAAGAGGGCACTGTAAGCTAAGTTACAGCTCTCTTGGGTCTCTAGCCTTCTACAGGCCCTAGATACTCTTTTAGGATGGTATTTGATCGGTGCAAGTCATTCAGGGACTCGAATGGTGGCAGCGATCGTTTTGTTTATTTTGAGCTCCTTTTGGCGTTCTGAGCACGTTTTTCGCACTGAACCCAAAATGGTGGCCTGGCTCCCAAAATGGCCAGACCACGAGGCTCCTTTGTCTTGTCCACTGACCGTCTTGCTCCCTTCACCTTCCCCAGGTCGGGCGACCCGGGGCCTTCCTTATTTGGGCATGTACTTTCCCGCGAAACGTGGTTGCTTTCGCGGGCTTCTACATGTCGTTTGTGTGCCTCCAGGGTGTGGGCTGGGATGTCTGGTCCCAATACACATCCTGGGTGCCAGAGAGTCTAGGGTGGTGTGAATGCCTGGGACCACCGTGGTCCGTGATTGGTCCACGTATGGTGTGTGTGTTGATGAGCGGATCTCCCATTGGCTCCCCTCCGTTTTGGCGCGAAGGGAACCGTGGATAAGAGGGAGCTGGAAACACCACTACCAGGTCGATCTCCTAAGTTCTCACGAACGAAGGAATACAGGAGCCAAGTATCCTGCAACTACGAGGCTGGACCGAGGAATCGCTGGTGACCCGCTGAAGGAATCCTCCTTTGCACTGCTGTCGTCCTTTGAAACCCTTTCCTCCTTGGATCGAACCAGAAGGCCTGTACTGGTGCTTCGACCTTTGGAATAGCAGGAACAGCTATTCCCGGCGACTTCATCATCTCCTGCCAAGTAAGCCTTCGGAAGTGTCTCTGGGCCATCCAGTTGACTGACCAGCTTACAAGGGAGTCCTGCTCTGTAACTGCCGCCAGGTTGTGTTGTATTTCGAGTCCTGGTCACTCTCCCACGCTTCGTACACTTGGCGTTCCCAAGTCTGAAGGGAGGAGTGTACATTTGGCTCGAATACACACGGCCGCTCCGTTGTCCTGCTGCGGCAACAAAACTGTGCTGGTTTCGTCGATTGGGACGTCTTTTTGCTCTACACGACTACGAGGCGTTCCCTGCTCTTCTGAACCTGCCAGCTGCTGAAACTAACGTGGAGAAGCCTGGGCCTGCTTGCTTCGGGGACCGGTGAGTAGTTTAGCTAGGATCTGGTCGCCCTCCTGCAGTATCCCATTGCTTTTCCCTGCTGTGTAAAAACAGCACCCTTTTGGCCGTACTCGCGCTCTGCTTCTGCCCGCTGTGGAGGCTGCGCTTGAGTTGCGGAACCTGTTCTCCTTCTGCTGTGCCCTAACCCGAACTGCCTGACTTCCTCCGAAGAGCTTCCCCTTTTGCCCGTTGGCACCGGCGTGGCAGGTACTTTGAGCACAAGGCTCCACTCTTCGCAGGGCTCGGACTTGCATCTAGTTAGGTGCCTCTGAAGGCGAACTGAGTCTAAAGCGTTATCGCACTGCCTGTTTTCCTTTCCTTTCAGGTGGACTACATATTTCGTGCTTTAAACGCTTGCGACTGTGTATTTGTATATATATTGTGTTGATATGGTATGTGTTGGTTTAAGATTGTGATATTGTGATTTTCTCGCTACGATCGTTGTTTTAAAGGCCTTAAAATAAATGTGTTTATATTTTTGATATAACACCTGTTTGGAGTAGTTTGTAAGCGCTCTTGCTTTGTGTGCTCATTGCGGGCTTTCAGTCACCCTCACCCCTCTTGAGACCTAGTCTTGACCGCCGCGATCGCTACCTTGATTGGTCTGGCTTGTCCAGAGGTTACCCTGTTCCAAGTAATTAGGTTGGCCTTCTGAACTTCTGCGCCACCA